>NW_022991531.1:0-25922 GCF_902827175.1 Gymnodraco acuticeps
CGTGCACATTGACTCTGAAGCATGCTAAACACGGGCACAGACTCAGGCCTCATGTTATATGACTAAACAATAAGGGGGGTGAGAGTGAGTGTATTATTGTGGACAAAGTGTTTCATGAGCACGGTGATGAAGTGCATATTAAATTAGCATTAGCTCTATCGATCGCGGCGCTGCAGCAGAAATGGACGCGGTGCATATCAGAGAGATTCAATTATACTCATATAATCAGCTTCAATTCCTGACGGAGCGCGAGGGGAAGCAGCGTGATATGAATAAACCGTACGGTGCAATATTGCTTCTTAAAGTGTGACCAGAGGTGGGAAGGAGTGGAGTACAAATACTTCGTTACTGTACTTAAGTACATGTTTCTGGTATCAGTACTTTACTCCACTACTTATTTTTCTGATTACTTTTTACTTTGACTTCTTACATTTTGAACTCAAATACCTGTACTTTCTACTTCTTACATGTTGAACTCAAATACCTGTACTTTCTACTTCTTACATGTTGAACACAAATACCTGTACTTTCTACTTCTCACATGTTGAACTCAAATACCTGTACTTTCTACTTCTTACATGTTGAACTCAAATACCTGTACTTTCTACTTCTTACATGTTGAACTCAAATACCTGTACTTTCTACTTCTTACATGTTGAACTCAATACCTGTACTTTCTACTTCTCACATGTTGAACTCAAATACCTGTACTTTCTACTTCTTACATGTTGAACTCAAATACCTGTACTTTCTACTTCTTACATGTTGAACACAAATACCTGTACTTCTACTTCTTACATGTTGAACTCAAATACCTGTACTTTCTACTTCTTACATGTTGAACTCAAATACCTGTACTTTCTACTTCTTACATGTTGAACACAAATACCTGTACTTTCTACTTCTTACATGTTGAACTCAAATACCTGTACTTTCTACTTCTCACATGTTGAACTCAAATACCTGTACTTTCTACTTCTTACATGTTGAACTCAAATACCTGTACTTTCTACTTCTCACATGTTGAACTCAAATACCTGTACTTTCTACTTCTTACATGTTGAACTCAATACCTGTACTTTCTACTTCTTACATGTTGAACTCAAATACCTGTACTTTCTACTTCTTACATGTTGAACCCAAATACCTGTACTTTCTACTTCTTACATGTTGAACTCAAATACCTGTACTTTCTACTTCTTACATGTTGAACTCAAATACCTGTACTTTCTACTTCTTACATGTTGAACTCAAATACCTGTACTTTCTACTTCTTACATGTTGAACACAAATACCTGTACTTTCTACTTCTCACATGTTGAACTCAAATACCTGTACTTTCTACTTCTTACATGTTGAACTCAAATACCTGTACTTTCTACTTCTCACATGTTGAACTCAAATACCTGTACTTTCTACTTCTTACATGTTGAACACAAATACCTTTACTTTCTACTTCTTACATGTTGAACACAAATACCTGTACTTTCTACTTCTTACATGTTGAACACAAATACCTGTACTTTCTACTTCTCACATGTTGAACTCAAATACCTGTACTTTCTACTTCTCACATGTTGAACTCAAATACCTGTACTTTCTACTTCTCACATGTTGAACTCAAATACCTGTACTTTCTACTTCTCACATGTTGAACTCAAATACCTGTACTTTCTACTTCTTACATGTTGAACTCAAATACCTGTACTTTCTACTTCTCACATGTTGAACTCAAATACCTGTACTTTCTACTTCTTACATGTTGAACTCAAATACCTGTACTTTCTACTTCTTACATGTTGAACACAAATACCTGTACTTTCTACTTCTCACATGTTGAACTCAAATACCTGTACTTTCTACTTCTCACATGTTGAACACAAATACCTGTACTTTCTACTTCTTACATGTTGAACCCAAATACCTGTACTTTCTACTTCTCACATGTTGAACACAAATACCTGTACTTTCTACTTCTTACATGTTGAACCAAATACCTGTACTTTCTACTTCTTACATGTTGAACACAAATACCTGTACTTTCTACTTCTTACATGTTGAACACAAATACCTGTACTTTCTACTTCTACATGTTGAACTCAAATACCTGTACTTTCTACTTCTCACATGTTGAACTCAAATACCTGTACTTTCTACTTCTCACATGTTGAACACAAATACCTGTACTTTCTACTTCTTACATGTTGAACCCAAATACCTGTACTTTCTACTTCTCACATGTTGAACCCAAATACCTGTACTTTCTACTTCTTGCATGTTGAACTCAAATACCTGTACTTTCTACTTCTTACATGTTGAACACAAATACCTGTACTTTCTACTTCTTACATGTTGAACCCAAATACCTGTACTTTCTACTTCTCACATGTTGAACACAAATACCTGTACTTTCTACTTCTTACATGTTGAACCCAAATACCTGTACTTTCTACTTCTCACATGTTGAACCCAAATACCTGTACTTTCTACTTCTTACATGTTGAACTCAAATACCTGTACTTTCTACTTCTCACATGTTGAACTCAAATACCTGTACTTTCTACTTCTTACATGTTGAACCCAAATACCTGAACTTTCTACTTCTCACATGTTGAACTCAAATACCTGTACTTTCTACTTCTCACATGTTGAACTCAAATACCTGTACTTTCTACTTCTTACATGTTGAACTCAAATACCTGTACTTTCTACTTCTTACATGTTGAACTCAAATACCTGTACTTTCTACTTGTTACATGTTGAACTCAAATACCTGTACTTTCTACTTCTTACATGTTGAACTCAAATACCTGTACTTTCTACTTCTTACATGTTGAACTCAAATACCTGTACTTTCTACTTCTTACATGTTGAACTCAAATACTTGTACTTTCTACTTCTCTCATTTCCCAAACAGCTGGTTCCTTTAGTCTGAATGTGTGTTTGATGCGTGATCATTATTCTTTAGAGTCATTGCGTGCCTATTGATTTGAACACGATCCGTGTATCCATCATTTCCTGGTCTTCTCTAAAGAAGAGGGACCAATGGAAACGTTGTCATGTTGCCGTTGTTCAGCATGGAAACATTCATTAGCTAACAATGACATTATTGTTCTATTAATATAAAGGGAGGTCAGGTACTCTTTAAAGCAGCTGCTAGTTATGGGTACTTTTTACTGAAGTACATTTCAAAGCCTCTTTACTTTGACTGAGTAAAGAAGTTTAGTCAGTACTTCTACTTTCACCAGAGTATTTTTAAACACGAGTATCTGTACTTCCACTTGAGTAAAGGATGTGTGTTATTTTCCAATCTCTGAGTGTGACATCAAATGAAAAACACTAATCGGTTTTAAGAGAAATGCAAAACAATAGAAGTAACATTTCTAATCTTGTGATGAAATACACATTGTTCTGCTTCATGTCCCTCTCCTACTTCCCCCTTCTTCCTCCTGCTGTGTTGAGAATTCATTCCTTCAACCCCCCTCCCTTTATTCCTCCTTTCTAAGCCTATTTCCTCTCATCACTAATTCATTAGTCATATTTATTGAAGGGGCTCTCTGAGGGGGGGGGGATCAATGTCTTATTTACACATTTAGACAGTCTATGGGCTGAGCTGCGATTAACTGGCCTATAAAACCTTTACCAATACGGACATTAATCTGCCAGCAGGGACGCTTGCCTCCTGCTAATGTGCTTCTGTCTGGAAACAAACCGAGAGAAAGGCCCAATATCTGCAACTAGGGTGCATTTATGAGGCGTTTATCCAATTTCTAACATTACGTAACAACAAATGAAAGCTTTAGCGCAAGTTCAATAAGGAAGACCTAACACGAGTCACTTACACGTCACTCTATGGCTCCCTCCCCCCCTCATTAAATACGAGGGCGTCACCCCTCAGAAGCCAATCGCTGCACATGCTAAATGCCTTAAATGCCTGCTCTTCCTCCCTGTCAGTTGTCATTGCAGATGATCACACGCAACCCGCCTCCACCCCTCTCGCCTCCTGTCTCCTTCAGGACAAAGCTAAACCTTCCTCCTTCAGACCGGTCTCACCTACTCATCAACACCACCAGTGTCTAGACCCCGGGGATTTCATCGGAGCGGTTCTTTCCCTCCTGAATGATTATCCTGCAAACCGGGGCCTAATCGCCAAACACCATTACATTCTCCTGTTGTATTATCGTGGCAATCATTTCATTCATATGACGTGTAAACAATACATATGTAATCCTTACATCACGTCTCTCCGGTTTGAACTGGCAAAGATAGTACAACTATTGGATAAACATAAGGAAATATTACTGAATAATTCAGAGGGCCAAGTCAGGAAACTATCATAAAGTGATGTTTAAAGGACAAAATGGAAGGAGACTGTTACGAACCCAGACACTTAGGGGTAGGACCCAATTGCACGACCCGGGAGACAGAGGTAAAGTATTGGTAAGATACTTTATTTTTCCAAAACACAATGAACAAAAAATGGTCACTAACTAATCTCAGGATGAGATGACAAAAAATCGCTCGGAACAAAACTTTTCAAAGGCACAGAGAGCATAGACCTGACCATGGCAAGACGAACTGACACTGAACACATGGGAGACAGGGGAATTTAAACACAAGACACAGGTGGGGACAATCAGGGGCGGGGCTGACGCTGATGAGCACAGGAGACACAGAAGGGAAACAGGTGAACACATTCAGACAATTAGACACACCAGGGAAACTAACGACAGACAGGAAAACACAGGGAGAAAGACCAGACAATACACAGGGAGGAAAACATGACAGGGAGAACAGAAAAACACCCACTACCAGACACACAAAACTAAAAACGTGACATAACACAAGAATCGTGACAGAGACAATGCCATTTGTGTTGTTACTACTTCTAATGAAATGCTTTTTATGAAGTAATGGCTTTATTAGTGGTTAATAAACCATTTATTTATGCTTTGTAAGATCAGTTGCATCCTATTGTTATGAGCTAATTGTGGGTTGCATCGTCCTTAATTCCCTTTGGATGGTTTTTGGTAATATGACAGTGTTTCACTTTCACATGGCTGACTCAATTTATTTTACATGTACGTTGTTAAGAGTGTATACAACAAAGAAGACATTGTGCAGTTTGATAACCAAAGCCATTTTGCATAAGGTTCAATGTAGGGTGACCCGATGACAACGAGCCACATTTGGGACGTTGTGATAACGAAAGGTACTTTAGATTTTGATATATAATCTCCATATAACTTTACAAATCAACATTTCCATTTAAAATACCAGCCCACGAATAAAGCATTGCATGTAGTTGCCACGGCTAGGCAAACCAGTATGAACCCAAAAGCACGACTCGACAAACACAGTACAAAAGAAAGTCTTTACTGAAAAATAGTGGCACTGTGAGCTCTCCGTAGAGGTAACAGGTTAAGGCAGTGCTTCTCAAAGTGTGGTCCGCGGACCACTGGTGGTCCGTGAGCGCCCCCTAGTGGTCCGTGAGTATATTGGTAACATTTCACATTTGAAATAAATAAGTTTTCCGCACTCTCGCGGGAATATCTCTGCAATGGAGCCAGTTTAAGTTTCACTTTCGATTGCATAATATAGCCCAGCGCAACACCTTCGTCACACATGTTGCCACCTGTTTGTACAATTTCCAGGTGATTTGTAATCTGTTCTAGAAAAACGATGTGTTTTGGGATATTTGTGGAGTTAGGTGGTCCGCGAGTGTTTTTGTATTGGTTAAGTGTCCTTGGTATGAAAAAGTTTGAGAAACACTGGGTTAAGGTAACAAAACACACTCTTACGAGGAAAAGGTTAACATAGTATCAACAAATGCAAAATATAAAGTAAATTCCAAAACTCGGGTCTTAGCAGAAAATATGGACTTGACGTTGGCAGTCAGGCACATGGGACGAAACGAACTGGCAACAAGACAAGGGAGACAGAAGCTATATATAGGGAGGCTAACGGGGAACAGGTGCAGACAATTAGGGCGGAGTCGACAATCACAGTGGAGGGAAAACACACAAAGGGAGGAAGTGAGGTAATCTGCAACAAGAAGGAAAGGTTACTACAAAATAAAACAGGATACAAGACTGAACTTAAAACATTAACTTAACAGATTTGACGAGACATAACAGTAGTCTATGTGTACTCAGTTGGCTTCACACTTTCCCAGACTCTTTGTCGCTGCAACGCTTTATGTATTTGTCTTAGTTTTCATTATATTCCACCAACAGCTCATGTTAGCTGAATAATGTAGGGCGTAGGTGGCGAAGTCCATACGGGTTTAGCTTGGCAACCAGTTCATATAAGCATAACAAATAAACCTTTCCATATCAAAAACTAGCGTATAACTAAAGTCTTGCATAGTCTCAGCTAAAAACCCACCTCTTTGCACTGGCTTTTAGTTTTTACATGTGTTTTTAATATGTTTGTAGTTATCATGTTTTTAATTATTGTTTTAGAATTGTACTCCCATTGTATTATTGTATGTTGTATTTATTCCCAGCACTTTGGTCAACTGAGGTTGTTTTAAATGTGCTAAAGAAATAAGGATTGAGATTGATAGACTTTGCCTTCAAATCATTTTCACCTCTAAAACTCACACATTCTCTCCACCAGCTTTACACGAGTGAACACTTTCTCTTTGTAGCTGTACTCCTTTTCTTTATCATCTCTCCATTATATTCTATATCAGAGTCAAACTCAAGGCCCGGGGACCAAATCCGGCCGCTGACTTCCTTTTCTGTGGCCCCTCAAGAGCTTGCAAAGAATATTATATGTGTATTATACGGTTATATGCTACTTTACAGAAGCAAGTTGCCCATAAACTACATGTCCCACAATGCATCTCAAATTAGACTTTTTTTCTCAGAAGTTGACTTTTTCTTAGAATGTGTCCTTTTCTCAGAATTTGGCATTTTTTCTTCTAAATATTCATTTTTTCTTAGAATTTGACATTTTTTCTTCTAAATATTAATTTCTTCTTAGAATTTGAAATGTTTTCTTCTAAATATGCCTTTTTTCTCAGAATGTAACTATTTTTTTTTAAATGTCACGTCTTTTTTTTAATTTGGACTTTCTTTCCAGAAATTGTCTTTTCTTCTTAAAATCATTTTGTGACATTCTCACTGAAGAGACTTGCAATTATTTGCCCCATACCTCTGCTTTCAGACGTAGTTAATTATGAAGTTATTACCCTATCCGATAACAATCCAATGCAGAGGCAATAATGTAATATAATACATTATTTTATATATGTATATTTGTATATGTATATAGTCTTAAAGTTACAACCGGCCCTTTGAGTGCAGCGCTAATACTGATGTGGCCCGCGATTAAATTGAGTTTGACACCCCTGTTCTATATTCTTCTATTCTTATATGGTGACAGCTTGGAGACCGTTGATCCCGCCCACAAGTGTGTTGATTGATTGACATCTGACACAGCCAATGGTAAGAGCCCTCTCTTGCTTTCTACACTGCCATTGAAATAAAGGCATCTTCTTGAATGGCGACTGTCAATCAAACGACTCAATTAGCGGGACGAGGTGTACTAATGCTAAACAATGGTTAATTGTATGGTAATCACTGGGGTTTAACACTCTGGCAACACCAAGTCAATGACTTTTATCTGATATATAAAACATTATTTAACAAATAATGCCTTTACAAAGGGAGCAGCAGAGACTGCAATGTGTTGCACACAGTATGAAATGAAAGCCACACTTTGCCTCAACGTGCAGTGATGTTACTCATAATGTAAACTCAGGACATTTAGCATAAACAGTCTCTTGTTTGTTTTGTTTCCTCTCTTGCAGCTGTGACTAAACTCCCGACAGATGATTGGATCTCTGCTGTGACTCATTAGTGTTACATTTTCACTTTGACATTATACCACATGTGCATCCTTTAAGTGTGTGACACAGAACATATGATCATCCTCCGGCTTACTCATCCTTCCTATTGTTTGTGTGCAGCTCAACCAGAGGAACATAACAACGTCATTTTCAAAGACTACTGAGCGCCGAACACGTCTGAGTATAATGTATCAGACATTTCTGTTGTGTTTTTGTCGAACAGTGGAAAACACCCTAAAGCTTATTTTCTCGACTGCTTTGCTGTGTTTTCATCATTTACTGTAGCCTGTGTTTTGAAATTGAAATAATGGAAACAGCACTGGAAGCTTCTGCTGATATCATGTCTTTCCTTTTCCATCCCATCCTGGTTCTGCAATAGAATTCAATTACTCTCATACTCCCATATAATCACTTTTCATCCCCAAGGCTCGACAGTTTCCCTGGTCTGACAGAAAAAGCCTAATTACTCTCTGACCTTGACTCTCTCCCTCTCCCTCTCCCTTCCTCCCTCTCCCTCTCACTTCCTCCCTCTCCTCCTCAACACGCTCACAAACACCTGCTCCAACGTGTGAACCCTCGACTTTCTGACAGCATGTCCACGTTTACACCTTTAGCGTGAAAGCCCACCCTCAGAAACTGACACTCACGAACTAAACCCCTTCCTCTTTTAGTGCAGGAGGAAGGGGTTTAGTTCCTCAGGCATAAGATTACGTCATCAGGATCGAAAAAGAAGGTACCTGTATTCCATTACATACAAAAAAATAGGGATTACTAGCAGGATTACAGAGTTACAATACATTTTGACAGTGGTGCAAAGTATCTACATTACTCACGTAGCGTACTGAAGTAACATTTTGAGATACTTGTACTTTACTTTACATGTTAAGATAAGATAAGATGGTACTTGTTACGTCCCGACTAGGGGAAGAGGAAAGCAACATACACCAGAATGGAATTGGTAATAGTTATAAGTAGTTTTATTATAAAGCAAGGTGAAACAAAATGGAAGGCACGCAGCCTGAACAAACAAAAGGAGGACTCTAACAAAGGGAGCCTGTTTACAAAGGAATAGATAATAACGAACTAAATAGCAACTAAAACCCTCCCTGTCAAAGTGGTACAGTATATATACAGGAAGCTGTACAAAAACCACAGCTGGATTAGATTACAACAGTCACACAACACTAAACTAATCGAGACACATCTAATCAACACGGACCACACAAGTTAACCTACTGTCAACACATTCGCACACAAACTAGCGAGAGGCCTCCAGCTGGTGCGAGCCAGCTGTGCGCTGCGATTGGAGTGCGTTGGGCCCGGCGTGCTCCAATCACAATCTTCGGGAGGCGGAGGAGATGGCAGCCAATGACTTCAGGGCACCCGCACAGCTCATTTACATATAAGACAGGAGACGACCAGAAAGGCAGCAGCCGTAACGGTAGGCTACTTTATTGATCCCAATTTGGGAAATAGTTTTTGTTGCAGCAGCATCAAAATGTTATACTACTTTGTACTTCTACTCCTCTACAGTTCAGTGGGTACATCATGTACTTCTACTCCACTACAATTCAGAGGTACATTGTGTACTTATACTCCACTACATGTATTTAATACACTTAGTTACTTCACAGATGTGGATGAATGATGTGAAATATAATCAAGTGTTGAATCAGACTTTAGTTCCACCTGGAGTAAATCCACCAGCTACCCTGCAGTATACAAAGTACATTCAAACTAGCTGCTACCTTTCACCAGCTTTGAGAACACTTTCATGATCAATCATTATAAAACATATCATATATATTATTCTGAAATGGACCAATCTGCACAACGACTACTTTTACTGTCGCTACTTTCACTATATTTAGATGAGAATACTTTTCTACTTTTACTTGAGGAACATTTTGAATGCAGGACTTTTACTGTAACAGAGTATTCCTGACTGTTATATAGGTATTACATGTAACGAGATTACATAACACAAATAGAGATTACTAGCAGGATTACAGATGTGGAAGTAAAGATGGATATATCACATGACGTACTGAGTGAATTGTCTTTTTATTCAGGCTACTTTGATTCGCAGTAGGTAGACAGCTGATTTATTAAACAAAAATGCAGTCTATACTTCTGATCAATATATTACGCTTAAAAAGTATTTGTAAACTATTGCTCTAACTACATTTTTAATATGAAATATGTTGGTTTTTTCTTTTCTAAAGTCACATTAGCCGCTTTCACACCGCAGGACTTGCCGTACATTAGTGCCGGCACTAAAGTACCACGGCACTGAATCCGCCAGGGGGCTAGTGCATTCACACCGCAGGACTTCCCTGAGGCAAGATTACGCTGACGTCACTTCGTCTTCTTCTTCTCTGGGTTTACTGGCAGGCCGCAAAACCACTTCACGGCGAGTACAACAAAAAACGAGAGAAGAAGAACTACACGGGGGAGGGGGTATAAAGCCCACCCGCTGTATGAGGCGTTTGTTTACTTTCCGACCTCAGACATGATGGAGTTCATAAGGGTAATTTACAAATAAAATACCCCATTATAACAATGGACTTTATCTTTATGTATTTATTATATATTACCCCCTCAGGCTGATTTTGGAAAAGGACATTAACCCTTGTTTGGTGTTTTTCCCTTATTTATCTAAAACAAATGACATGATAAATGACTTGTGTTTCTGTGTGTAAGACTTGTGTTTCTGCCATTGCTGCACAAGGTTGCAACGTTGTAGATAAATTCAACCAACATTCTTCTATTCTGCACATTTGGGGTGGGACACAATAAATAAAGCTTCGCCAGTTTGTTTGTTTTATTGCACAGTCAAGACATAACAATAAGGCATCACGCTGTTCCAGGTGTGTCGTATGCATGTACATGGAAGTTAAATAAAAGTGTGAAATGTAAAATAAAGTGTAAGTAGTTTCAAAACAATGTAACAGTGGCAATATATAGCAGCAGACACACCTTAGTGCAAGTTAGGTGTCAGTATTAAAAAAACAGTGGCAATATATATATATATAATAACAATAGAAAATCGTTACCACTCTTATTATTGTGGTCTTTAATTTTGTTATAGTCCTGCCTGAGTTTCTTTATTTTTACCCGGCATCCGTGTGCACTGTGCACGATTCCCAGCTCAAGTAGCTTTTGCGAACATCGCTCAAAACATTTGGAGTTGGGAACTGCTTTCTGTAGAAGCTGCTGCATCCCTGTCCTCAGAGTAAATTGCCAGAAGCGCTGACACTTCCTCATCATCCCACCGCTCCGGTGTTGTAGTACGTGTGGTCATAACTGCTTTAAAGTACAAACAACCTACTCGCTCAGGTGTGGATGTGGTTTTGTAGCGAGGAAAAAAATGGCTGCCTAACAAAGAAAATTCAGAGTCTAACGGGGCGTGGTTTGCAATTCGCCCAGCCAATAGAAATAGAATAGAAATTGGCACTCTTTTATCACCAGGTTCGTACCACCTCTCTAGCAGGGGCTGAAAATGGCCAAAAGAGTTCCCGGCACTGAGTAGTCCCGGCGGTGTGAACGTGACATCATTGGTACTAACGGAACTAAAGAACCAAAGTACCGGGGAAAGTCCTGCGGTGTGAATGCGGCTATAGTTACAAACACTTATTGTTGTTATTTGTCTTCTTTTGTCTTTATTTGCTTTGCAGTTGATATTGAGGTTATCCAAAAGCAACTGAAAGTAATCAGGTTACTTTTATATTTTGATACTCGGAAACTAAAGTCAAAAAACTTCTTATTGGTGTTTATTTTCTCTTGTTTTGTATTCGCATTGCATTCGATATTGAGGTAATCCGAAAGTAACTTTGATATTTTGAGACTCAGATTAGGTTACTGATGACTTTGTTTGACATGTAACTACAGTAGTTTAGGGACGGGTGGCGCAGTGGTCTGTGCGTTTGATCATCAAGGGGGCGTTGCGGAACTCCAGTTCGAAACCCGCTCCCGCCCCACTGCGTCAGGCCGTTGTGTCCTTGGGCAAGACACTTCACCCGAATTTGCTCCTGTGGGTATTGTCCACAGTAGATGACCATTACATGTATGTATGATCTGTATGTGTAATGTGTATTTGTAAAGCGCTTTGAGAGTCTTTGATAAAGCGCTATAATAAATATAAGGATTATTATAGTAGTTATTCTAATGGATTATATTTCTGTGATAAGATTTAGGGCGATCCAAACGGGTCAAGGTTAGATATTTGTATTAATCAAGTGTCCAAAATGGATACGCATGATCTGAGACTGAAATGTAGGCACACCAGTCCTAGTGGTTAAGGTTAGGCAAATCCAACAGGGTCAAGTTTAGACATGTTCCTCCCACCCTGCCTCCTCCAGCTTCACCATACATGTATAGGTGTTTAACTCCAGGTCTTAATTCCCTTCAATTTCACAGCACAGATACAGAGGCTCTTATAGTGATTCAGGTCTGTCATGGTCTTCTGCAGAGTAAGAGGCTCATCTCGTTCTTTAAACTCGACCAGACACTTCACCTCGTTGCTTCAGTCATAGCCGGTGTGAAAGAAAGGAAGGAAGAAACAGAGCTGTCACTGTCGTCCTGCCTCCGTTAATCTTCCTTTCTTTACGGCAATTCAAACGTCCAATTGTTGAAAGTAAAACTAATTATTTGTATTTTCTTCTGAGTGACAGTGTCTAAATGTTAAGAGTGTGTCGAGGACTTTCTGGTTCAATAAATATATATATATTTGTCCTCCTGAGTCATACATGTTATGGTATTTTATTTGATTGTTTTTATTGTATGTTTACTGTATTATTGTTGCATTTTATCTCGTTTTATTTTGTATGTATTTCATTTGTATTTCACATTCTATCATGTTTTTTAAATGTAATTTTGACTATATTTGACACTGTCATCTATCTATGACATTTGTTATTCTTTAAAGGTCACCTATCATGCTATCTTTAGGCAATAGCTTAGGTCTCAGATATATACAAATATATAAAAAACATGTCTATGAAGTGTTTTGCTCAAAATACCAAACAGATCATTCTAGCCATGCCTCATATCCCTCCATTTCACTTCCTGTTTCTAAAGTGATGATTTGGGTATAAAGCTTTAAAGAGGAGGGGTCTGAGCTCACGCGGGACCCGGCATCTACTGTCTAAACTAAATGCTGCCGTGATGAAACGACATATCATGGATTATCAAGGATTCTCTCTGAAACAGTTTGTAGCTCAAAGGCTTTCTCTCTTGCCGGTTATACCACAAGGTGAGTTCCTTTCTACTTCCTGCTTCTTCACACACATGCTCTCCAGTACAGGTTAGCTCTGAGTGTTAGCGATGCTAATGTAAACACCGACCATATTACGTCCAAAACAGTCGGGCATTGTTTCTGATAGCAACGTTTCTGATTGGGCCGTGGGTCCACATTTCAGATATTAGGCGCATTCACACCGCAGTACTTTTCCCACAAAGGTTCATCAGAACTTAGTTCATGAGAACTCTTTAGTTCTCATGAACTGAAAGTACAGATCGCGTTCACACCGGAATAAGTCCCTGGGGGAGGATTAGGCATATGAAGCCGCTGACGTCACTTCTTCTTCTTCTGCTTTGGGTTTACTGGGAGGCCGCAAACCACTTCACGGCGTATACTGCCACCCAAAGTCCCCGGCCGGAAGTCCCCGGAGTTGGGGACTGGCTTCAGTAGAAGCTGCTGGGACTCCCAGCAGCTTCTACTGAAGCCTTCCGAGTAAATCGCCAGAACGCCGACACCTCCTCATCTCCACCGCTCCCATGTTTTATTTTGTGTTGCCATAAGTTAGTCTCTCTGCGTTTCTGCGCTGGGCTAATGCTAATGCTAATAATGCTAATGCAAGGATAATAAAATGGCGGCTTCACAAAACTTTTTGGGAGTTTTACGGGGCGTGGTTTATAATCCGCCCAGCCAATCAGACACAGGAACCTTTTTCTCCCACGAAAGTCCTTGCTCTCTAGCAGGGACGGAAAAGGGGGTAAAAAGGTTCTGATGAACACATTTTAGTTCCGGCTCTTTTTGGTGTGAACGCGACATTTCGGAACTATATCGGAACTAAAGTGGGAAAAGTACTGCGGTGTGAACGCGCCTATTACGTCATATCGGACGCTAATCTGGATCAGCTCCGTTGTTCCCCGTTTTTAGAGATTTGGGTACGGAGGAAAAGAGAGAGGGTTTTATTTTCTGACGCTGCGTGAGTTCCCCGACACACCGGGGACATGTTGATGTATAAAAGACATCAGAAAGTGCATTTTGCATGATAGGTCCCCTTTAATACTTTAAAGCCCATTGAGACAAACGTGCTTTGTGATATTGGGCGATATAAATAAACTTTGATTTGATATTGGTTTGTTTGTTAATGAGCATGATATACAAACAATTCAGTACTGTTTTTACTAAATAATTAAATCACAGTAAACACCAACAAATAAATGAATGCATCATATTTTAAATACATATTCTGACACTTTTTATCTGGTAATAGTTCCGAAAAGAAGGAACAATATGAAATGTGAATTTGTTTTTATACTTTACTGTCTTCGCAGTGATGCATCAGATCAGTCTTTATCTTATTTGAATGAATGGAAATACGGGTAAAGGATCCTAAATGCTCCAACTTTCACTCATAATAAATATGTAGGTTTCAAAAACATATCTCTGGCACTTGTCATTCTGCAATGGTTCCATAATAAGAGCAATGATAGGAATGTGAAGTGTCCTGTCTCTAAATGTCCTGTCTCTAATAAACAGTTGCATTGCTTTTTATTTGTAATAGTTATATAATAAGAGCAACATAAGAATAAATCCATGTGCAGTGTGGTGTCTTAAGTATGTAATAAGTATTCCTGGGGCTCTGAGTATCTTTGAATCAACGGTTGCCGATCAGTCTTCATCTCACTTTAATTATTGGAAATTGGGTAAATGACCCTAAATGCTTTAAAACATCTCCCACTTGTCAGTAATTGTCTTCAATATTGAACTGGATATAAAACATTTATCTTCCAGTTCAATCTAATGTCTCTCTTTTCCTCATTAGGCAGATTACTCTCATTCTTACAGAGAGTTTAACGCACAGGAAGCAGAGCAGTTTTATCCTCACCGAGCTGCAAACATAATCAAACATGCTTCAGTGGATACACATTAACACATGTATGCACCCTTTTCACTTCTTTGTGTTTGTGGGGGAAACTTCTGAAGCAATGGAGAGTCAGGACTCAGAGGGACACGAGGAGAGCTGGAGCTTTGATGCCAAACACTGACGGTTTATTTGGAGTTACGGCCGGAGAATTCACAAGACAGGTGGTGTGTCACGAGCTGACACAGCGGTTGCCAAACCAATTCTGAAGAACTCTTTCTGTAGCTCGAGGTTTTAAGTAGTTCGGAGTTAGGGCTGCTCGATTATGGCAAAAATCATAATCTCGATTATTTGGGTCAATAATTATTAAAAACGATTATCCATTTACTTTGAAAACATCCATTTATTGAAAAGAAATGTTGAACAGTATGTTTTTAACAGTTACCCTGAACTTTAAGTATAATTCAACTGAAAAACCAATACAAATGTTATTTTAAAATAAATAAATAAAAATAATAAAATAATCGTTTTATTTCGATTATGTGGTTTTCATAATCGTTGCACGCCAAAATCGTAATTGCGATTAAAATACGATTAATTGATTAGGCCTATTCGGAGTGTAATTGTAGAGGAAACTTCTGTGTAGCTATGCAGTGGGAGTCACCGACTCAGGAAGGAGACACGGTAGGAGCAGGAGCTTTGATGTCAAACACTGATGGTTTATTTGGAGTTACGGCCGGAGGATTCACATCACAAGTCCAAGAGCCAGAGGTTCTGACTTCACGGTAGAGTTGCCACGTCAATTCTGGAGAGCCTCTCTCTTGCCAGCCCATTTAACTGGTTCCACAGAGAGTCATCAACATGTTTTGATAAGATAGCTTTAGATAGTTTGGGCACACTAAGTTACCAGCTTCCGCCACTTATGGCCTTGGATATGTCATGCCCTGGAGTCCTCAGACAACAGAGAAGGAAGTGTCCCAGTGTACCCACAATACAGACCATCTGTGACCCAGTATTGACCGGTCACAGAATGGGAACAATAACATTATTGGCTGAAACAGCCTGTGTCCTTAAAGGAGGTAAACAGACGTCAGGGTTTGTCCTGTATGTCACATCTTGGCGTCTATGATAATTATTTCCATAACAGTAATAATCAACATTCTTCATCAGCGAGACTAAAGCAATGGACCCTGAATCTAACTAGAGCTCTCGTCCATAGGAAAGAATGTGCGCCTACATCCCTGAACAGTAAACTACCTCATGGCGGCTTGTGTTCGGTCATAGACTGGCAACAACAATGCGCCCAAGCTGCCCCTCCTTAAGAGAGATAGCAGCAATACCCAAGGCCGTAGAACTATGCCGTGGGAAAGGAGACAGTGAGAGGAGAAAACGATGAACTGGGTCGAAGGTTGAATACCTAAGCTAATTATTCCCTAACGGTATTGACATGTATTCCTTGGGAAACCTCCATAAGCTTCATCAGGTTGTGTACATTAATGCTTGACATCTGTAGCACGTTACATGCATGCTGGGAAACTGGATGCTCGTGTTTCCAAATGTGTTGAAGCACAACATCATGCATGCATTTGGCTTGTATTGAGACAACATGGCAGTGGGGATGTCTGTGGCCCTTCACATACAATGGTGTCTTAATGCAATGGTTTCTTTGATTATGGTACAAGAAGGTAGTGTATTTTTTCTTAAGATAAGTATGAGTTGATGTTATTCAAACAGTATCGAAAGTATCAGTATCTACGTTTTGCCTTAATAACCCTCTCAGGGCTGTCAAACTCAATTTCATCGCGGGCCACATTAACATTATGGATGCATTCAAAGGGCCGGTTGTAACTTTAAGACTATATGAATATACATATATAAATATTTAATATATATAAAATAACGTATTATATGACATTATTGCCTCTGCATTGGATTATTTTCAGATAGGGTAATAACTTTGCAAATAATTGCAAGTCTTCTCAGTGAGAATGTCACAAAATGATTTAAGAATAAAAGCCAAATTCTGGAGGAAAAAAAGGAAGTGACATTTAGAAAAAAAGGCAAATTCTGAGAAGAAAGTCACATTTGAGATGCATTGTGGGACATGTAGTTTATGGGCAACATGCTTCTGTAAAGTAGCATGTAACCGTATAATAAACATATTATATTCTTTGCAAGCTCTTGTGGGACCACAGAAAATGTAGTCACGGGCCGGATTTGGCCCCCGGGCCTTGAGTTTGACACCCCTGCTCTAATTAGTACTTAGTTAATTGGTAATAAACCTGATTCTGATTATGCTCTTAACCTTTTTGATATTACTATATTTTATTCAATATGCTCCTTAGATAACTTTATGTTTGAGTTTATTTTCTCCTCATACTGTAGCATTGTGAAGCACCTTGAGCTGTTTTTAAAGTGTGCTATATAAATGAAATGTATTATTATTAACACGATACACAGAAATACTGTATGTCCAGATGTCCTGAAATCTGTGTCTTCCTCCTCCTCTTTAGATTTCCTCACCTACATATGAGTGATAGTGAGATTTCAACTCAGTATCCTTCATCAAATGCCCTGTTCTCTCCCCTGAGCACCAGGCCCAGGTCTTTGTTCTTTCATTATCTCTCCAGGAGTGACCGGATGACCTCCTGTAGGTTTTATACCCTCAAATCCCCGCTCACCTTCTCTGCTGCTCTGCTGTGTGGAACACCAACATGACCTCCATGTGAGACTCAGCCCTCTCCTCTCTCTGCACATATTTACCCATTTTAATATATATTTAGGATTCCCAGGTCTGATCTAGGTGCTGTTTGCCTGTGAGAGAGATATCAAAAAATGGTCAAATGACTTCCTGTTAACATTTATTGGTCCAATTGATCGATGCGTATTTGGTCTGTGTGATGAAACTATGATAAGTGAGAAGAAAGGTGGAGAAGATGTTTCTTCATTTTGGCCCATTTGAGTTTTTAAATGTGGATCATTTTTGAAAGTGCAGCGAGTTTCTCTTAATGCACATGTTTTTGGCCATTTGTACAAGAATAAAAAAGACGTATAAAACCAGAGGTGTGAGAAGTACTCAGGTCTTCTACTCGAGTACAAGTAGAAGTACTCAGGTCTTCTACTCGAGTACAAGTAGAAGTACTCAGGTCTTCTACTCGAGTACAAGTAGAAGTACTCAGGTCTTCTACTCGAGTACAAGTAGAAGTACTCAGGTCTTCTACTCGAGTACAAGTAGAAGTACTCAGGTCTTCTACTCGAGTACAAGTAGAAGTACTCAGATCTTCTACTCGAGTACAAGTAGAAGTACTCAGGTCTTCTACTCGAGTACAAGTAGAAGTACTCAGGTCTTCTACTCGAGTACAAGTAGAAGTACTCAGGTCTTCTACTCGAGTAAAAGTAGAAGTACTCAGATCTTGTACTTGAGTAAAAGTAGAAGTACTCAGGTCTTCTACTCGAGTACAAGTAGAAGTACTCAGGTCTTCTACTCGAGTACAAGTAGAAGTACTCAGATCTTCTACTCGAGTACAAGTAGAAGTACTCAGATCTTCTACTCGAGTACAAGTAGAAGTACTCAGGTCTTCTACTCGAGTACAAGTAGAAGTACTCAGGTCTTCTACTCGAGTACAAGTAGAAGTACTCAGGTCTTCTACTCGAGTACAAGTAGAAGTACTCAGATCTTCTACTCGAGTAAAAGTAGAAGTACTCTGATCTTGTACTTGAGTAAAAGTAGAAGTACTCAGATCTTGTACTTGAGTTAAAGTAGAAGTACTCAGATCTTGTACTTGAGTAAAAGTAGAAGTACTCAGATCTTGTACTTGAGTAAAAGTAGAAGTACTCAGATCTTGTACTTGAGTAAAAGTAGAAGTACTCAGATCTTGTAGTAAAAGTAGAAGTACTCAGATCTTGTACTTGAGTAAAAGTAGAAGCACTCAGATCTTGTACTTGAGTAAAGTAGAAGTACTCAGACCTTGTACTTGAGTAAAAGTAGAAGTACCAGAGTGTAGGAATACTCTGTTACAGTCAAAGTCCTGCAAAATGTTCCTCAAGTGAAAGTAGAAAAGTATTCTCATCTAAATATAGTGAAAGTAGCGACAGTAAAAGTAGTCGTTGTGCAGATTGGTCCATTTCAGAATAATAGATATGATATGTTTTATAATGATTGATCATGAAAGTGTTCTCAAAGCTGGTGAAGGTGCAGCTAGTTTGAAGTACTTTGTATACTGCAGGGTAGCTGGTGGATTTACTCCAGGTGGAACTAAAGTCTGATTCAACACTTGATTATATTTCACATCATTCATCTGTGAAGTAACTAAAGGTATTAAATACATGTAGTGGAGGAAAAGTACACCATGTACCTCTGAAAGCCCCTCAAAATTCCACTTACAGTAAGTACAGTACTTGAGTAAATGTACTTAGTTACTTCCCACCTCTTGTCAAAACAGTGCAGTACTTTTGTAGGGATATATAATGCAACATAAAACATATTGTTGTTCCCAAAGCTACGAAACCCAAGTAAAATAAAGAAACGTTATAATCGCACGGTGCAGATTACATGTCTCTTCCATTCTTACAATACAACACGATTAAAAACAAAGAGTTTCTTTCAGAGGTGGAATTAAATCATTCTTCTGTGCATTCATCAAGGTAAAGAAACCAGCGCCATGTTATATTTTTGGTTACAATTCATTAACGACAAGCTTTGATGTTGTGTTATATCTAGTGAGGTTCAAAAGATTTATAAATATCCTATATAGGCCGTATACTATAATATTGTTTGTTTTTCAACTGTGTATATACAGTATAGACATCTATACGTATGCACAATTATCGATATTAACGAGCGTTTCAAGTTGCAGAAGATAACGTCATAGATCATGAGGTTAGTGAGCATGTGCCGGTTCGACATTATTAAAGCAATGAGATGTTATATTATCACTCTGAGGCGTCGCAGCCACTCGTCCTATCAGCTGATTTATAGCGCACATCAAAGCTAATTCCACCGACTTCCACCCGCGTCGCTCCGACTGCAACACTGATCGACCTGCCCTTTGTATCTCCATAAGCCCGCCTGCCGCTCACTAATAGAGGAGGTGTAAAGTTACTTTGTGACCTTAATAAAACCTTCACTTTGTTCTTTACCTTCCAACCACATCCTGAATCAAGTGGCTCAGCGGCTCGTGGACATAAAAGCAAACCTCCGGACACTAAATCTGCCCTGCAATAAGATCCACTGCTCCTCTCCCTTCCTGTAGTTTGACTCCTGCGTGAAGCTGAGACACAAGTTATCACATCAGAGCGCTTCCAAATAAAGAGGGCGAGAAACTACACCAGTGGAAGGAGGAGGTTTGGGAACATTTAAAGACCCCCTATTATTTTTATTTGTTGAATACACGGAGGCGTGTGGCGCAGTGGGTTGTGTGTTGGTGTTCGGATCAGGGGGTAGTAAGTTCGAGTCCCGCTGCAGTCAGCATGTGGTTGTGTCCCTGAGACACTTCACCCCAAATTGCTCCTGTGGGGATTGTCCACAGTGTTGAGTATGTAAGTTGCTTTGGATAAAAGCGTCTAACAAGTGACATGTAATGTAATGTTGCAGTGTTCCCTTTCCTGTAGTGCAGGGGTGTCAAACTCAAGGCCCGGGGGCCAAATCCGGCCCGCGACTTCATTTTCTGTGGCCCCGCAAGAGCTTGCAAAGAATATAATACGCTTATTGTACCATAAACATGTCCCACAATGCATCTCGTTTTGTGACATGCACACTGAAGAGACTTGCAATCATTTGACTTCTGCTTCCAGACGTAGTTAATTACTAAGTTATTATCCTATCCGATAATAATCCAATTCAGAGGCAATAATGTAATATAATACATTATTTTATATATATATATTATATATTTATATCATTACAACCGGCCCTTTGAGTGCAACCTTTATGCGAATGTGGCCCGTGATTAAATTGAGTTTGACACCCCTGCTGTGTGTACGATTTTGCGTTGTATATGCAACCTCTCAAAATAGGTTTTTACATATGTATAGCAAAAAGTTAAACCTTGAACACCTGAACAACAACAGGAGAGGACTCTTTAAAGTAGAGACACTACATACTGATATACACCTGAACAACAACAGGAGAGGACTCTTTAAAGTAGAGACACTACATACTGATATACACCTGAACATCAGCAGGAGAGGACTCTTTAAAGTAGAGACACTACATACTGATATACACCTGAACATCAGCAGGAGAGGACTCTTTAAAGTAGAGACACTACATACTGATATACACCTGAACATCAGCAGGAGAGGACTCTTTAAAGTACAGGACACTACATACTGATATACACCTGAACATCAGCAGGAGAGGACTTTTTTAAAGTACAGACACTACATACTGATATACACCTGAACATCAGCAGGAGAGGACTCTTTAAAGTAGAGGACACTACATACTGATATACACCTGAACATCAGCCGGAGGAGGACTCTTTAAAGTAGAGGACACTACATACTGATATACACCTGCACATCAGCAGGAGAGGACTCTTTTAAAGTAGAGACACTACATACTGATATACACCTGAAATCAGCAGGAGAGGACTCTTTAAAGTAGAGACACTACATACTGATATACACCTGAACATCAGCAGGAGAGGACTCTTTAAAGTAGAGACACTACATACTGATATACACCTGAACATCAGCAGGAGAGGACTCTTTAAAGTAGAGACACTACATACTGATATACACCTGAACATCAGCAGGAGAGGACTCTTTAAAGTAGAGACACTACATACTGATATACACCTGAACATCAGCAGAGAGGACTCTTTAAAGTAGAGACACTACATACTGATATACACCTGAACATCAGCAGGAGAGGACTCTTTAAAGTAGAGACACTACATACTGATATACACCTGAACATCAGCAGGAGAGGACTCTTTAAAGTAGAGACACTACATACTGATATACACCTGAACATCAGCAGGAGAGGACTCTTTAAAGTAGAGACACTACATACTGATATACACCTGAACATCAGCAGGAGAGGACTCTTTAAAGTAGAGACACTACATACTGATATGCACCTGAACATCAGCAGGAGAGGACTCTTTAAAGTAGAGACACTACATACTGATATACACCTGAACATCAGCAGGAGAGGACTCTTTAAAGTAGAGACACTACATACTGATATACACCTGAACAACAACAGGAGAGGACTCTTTAAAGTAGAGACACTACATACTGATATACACCTGAACATCAGCAGGAGAGGACTCTTTAAAGGAGAGACACTACATACTGATATACACCTGAACATCAGCAGGAGAGGACTTTTTAAAGTAGAGACACTACATACTGATATACACCTGAACATCAGCAGGAGAGGACTCTTTAAAGTAGAGACACTACATACTGATATACACCTGGACATCAGCAGGAGAGGACTCTTTAAAGTAGAGACACTACATACTGATATACACCTGAACATCAGCAGGAGAGGACTCTTTAAAGCAGAGACACTACATACTGATATACACCTGAACATCAGCAGGAGAGGACTCTTTAAAGTAGAGACACTACATACTGATACACACCTGAACATCAGCAGGAGAGGACTCTTTAAGTAGAGACACTACATACTGATATACACCTGAACATCAGCAGGAGAGGACTCTTTAAAGTAGAGACACTACATACTGATATACACCTGAACATCAGCAGGAGAGGACTCTTTAAAGTAGAGACACTACATACTGATATACACCTGAACATCAGCAGGAGAGCACTCTTTAAAGTAGAGACACTACATACTGATATACACCTGAACATCAGCAAGAGAGGACTCTTTAAAGTAGAGACACTACATACTGATATACACCTGAACATCAGCAGGAGAGAACTCTTTAAAGTAGAAACACTACATACTGATATACACCTGAACATCAACAGGAGAGGACTCTTTAAAGTAGAGTCACTACATACTGATATACACCTGAACATCAGCAGGAGAGAACTCTTTAAAGTAGAGTCACTACATACTGATATACACCTGAACATCAGCAGGAGAGAACTCTTTAAAGTAGAGACACTACATACTGATATACACCTGGACATGAGCAGGAGAGGACTCTTTAAAGTAGAGACACTACATACTGATATACACCTGAACATCAGCAGGAGAGAACTCTTTAAAGTAGAAACACTACATACTGATATACACCTGAACATCAACAGGAGAGGACTCTTTAAAGTAGAGTCACTACATACTGATATACACCTGAACATCAGCAGGAGAGAACTCTTTAAAGTAGAGTCACTACATACTGATATACACCTGAACATCAGCAGGAGAGGACTCTTTAAAGTAGAGACACTACATACTGATATACACCTGAACATCAGCAGGAGAGAACTCTTTAAAGTAGAGACACTACATACTGATATACACCTGGACATGAGCATCATAAAGCCCCTTTAAGGTCGAGAGGTCACACTAGAACTCAAATTAAGTATTCAGTTTGAGTGTTTTCTGAATTGCTATGCTGAAAAAACATCTTTCATTGGAAGGGAACAATAGTCTGCAGAAAATAAGAAAGCCAAAGGTTATGATGTTTCAACGACAGCATTTCTCCCCACGATGGATTGCAGGGAACAGTCTAGACTTGTAAATAAAAAAACAAGAACTTTCACAAGAACTTCTGAAATGTTACAAAAGCTTAATATTTAGTAAAGTTTTTTTGGAATATTTAGCAATTAGCAAGTCCCACAGCTGGGCGCTTCAACAAAGCATTTATGGTAAAACATATTTTTGCTTTGGCACTTCCCTCGGTCCCTGAACACAACAAAGTATTTAGGTTGTATACACAGCTGACTTTGTTGGGGTGGGGGGCTTTGTTCTGGCTGTTTAACGATGCAAAGGCAGAACTGCATTTGAGAATGAAAGTTAGATGAAGCACTCTCTCTTCCTTTCACAAATTATTCACCATGAGTCCCAGTTCAGAAATAAAGTCAAACGCAGACAGGATGAGGCCTGGACGTTTGTTTAGCAACACGATAACACTTTATGGTCTGCAAGGTTAGCATTGGGAAATATTGAATTAATGAGCATTGGTTTTCTCTTTAATTGTAATGTTTTAATTAAATATCTTAATTGTTCCTGGGACCTAAACTGAGGGGATACTAAATCAGCCAATTTAGAATTTTGAGCTCAGATTTTATTTGGTTTAAAACTAAAAAGCTATGTATTTATCTGTTCCTACCATGAGGGAATCATAATGACTAATAATAATAATTTTGTTACATTTGAGCCTCAAACCAATGTTGTGTGAGTATCATTAAAAATCCTATTTCATTCCCGTGAAATTAACGATAGGGAGACATAAAACTAGCCTCGAGTTATTTAAATAGAAACCTTTGAATAATATTATAATATCTTTAGAGCAAAACAGGGCATGCTTGGTGTCAGTAATCTGAGATGTACTTACTGTAGGTAAGTACAGAGAGGGCATTTCAAGTTATCATTTATATGTGAAAAGTCAAACCTAAAATTAAAAGTTAACCACTGAAGATTCACTCTAGAAAGCATCTTAACAAGTTATAGAAGCATCTTAAGGATTATGTGTAAAGCAATAGATGGAGAGTACTTTTTAAACGTGTAATGCTCTGATAGCCAAGTAAGTCATAGCATCAACACAAGTACACTAAATGAAATATACGTACGGAAACAGGTTTCTGGCTCTGAGCCGTTCACACACAGTGACACAGGAAGAAGCTCAGCTCTGCTAAATGTTCCCAGCAGGGTGATTTTAGCAGCTGTGTCCCAATTCTATTCTGCATAATAACTTTATCTGGGTTTTCAGTTTGCAGGGCAACTCACACTGGGAAACTGACACGAGTTGGGAACTCAAAGATGTCAGCATGTCGGCTAATACCACTCGACTCATGCAAAGCAGACTTGATGGAAACTATTGTCCCAGAATTCAATGTGTGGAGCTAAAATTAAAAGCAATTATGGATGATGGAGGGCAACAGAACAAAAGATGATTCGGTTGGATTGAAATTGTTTATGCAGATATTTCTATGGAAGAAGTGCTCCAAAATTGGTCGAATTAAAACTTTAATTTATTCCGTTCAAAGCGCTTGATTGACAGTAAGCAAACAGTCCATATATAGTAGTTTAGTAGACATTGTGAAGTAATGAGTTATTGCAATGAAACACCATGCAATGATACATTAAATACAGTATATAACATAAGGAAGTGGGCGTGTCCCTTTACGTTTTTGTGTTTTTAAACCTATTTTTGGCCACCGTTAGAGAAGAGGAACTTTAATGGAGTTTGTTCACTTTACTGATCCTCAGTACTTTTAGGGTTAGGGCCCTGACACACCAGTTTCAGGCCGTCTGAGCACTTCTTGCACTCACTTTGACGTTTGTACCAGACTATTGGTACTTATTGGTTTGATTCTGCACTTTCAATCGCTTGTATAGATTCAGTTATAGAAAGCAAATCAGTGCACGAGAAGAGAAACCCACAAGTGCTATGTAAGTGAAGGACTCCATTATTAAAGTGCATGTCAAAAAGCTAGACGCTTATTGCATATTGGGGTTAAAAGATTTGCCACAGGAAGCACATTTTTCGAGTGGCCAGACTGTGGTACTACAACTTCGAATAGGTTACACACAGAAATCTATTTTCATTTTTCATCGTCATCTGATCATTTTAATCCTCAAATATATTCACAACTGTCTGGAATGAAGCTAAGTAAGCGGTGAGGATGCGTGGTGTAATTATTGGTCAATAAAAGCTTGTTTGTTTTAATGTGTGTTTGTTTTAAAGCTTGTTTATTTTTGTATATCAATACAGAGGCTTGTGTCAAACTCAAGTTTCCCATTTTAAATAACTTCAACAAACTGCCATCATCTGCTATGGGAGTTATTTCCTCATGTGCTGATTGGTTCTTGGTTA
>NW_022991532.1:0-107500 GCF_902827175.1 Gymnodraco acuticeps
CGGCACTAAGTACGGCAAAGTACTTGGTGCCGGCACTAAGTACGGCAAAGTACTTGGTGTGAACACAGCTAATGTTGGTATTAGTTACATGTTTATTTCAAGTTATAAACCATGAAGACTGGATTTGAATGCTGAGGTTCGATACACAGGTCCTGTGTATCACTCTACTGGACCGCTTTAGACACTAAGAGGACTGTGTGTCAATGCTGTTTTTCTTCTTAATGTTAAACTGAATGATCATACTCTTTAGATATGAAATACTATAATCAGTGTCTTTCTACCTGATTGTGTTGTTAACTCAGAACAAGAGCTTAGTGCCCTGGGGTACTAAGTGCCGGAGCACTAAGTGCCGGTACTAAGTACGGCAAAGTACTTGGTGCCGGCACTAAGTACGGCAAAGTACTTGGTGTGAACACAGCTAATGTTGGTATTAGTTATATGTTTATTTCAAGTTATAAACCATGAAGACTGGATTTGAATGCTGAGGTTCGATACACGGGTCCTGTGTATCACTCTACTGGACCGCTTTAGACACTAAGAGGACTGTGTGTCAATGCTGTTTTTCTTCTTAATGTTAAACTGAATGATCATACTCTTTAAATATTAAACACTATAATCAGTGTCTTTCTACCTGATTGTGTTGTTAACTCAGAACAAGAGCCAGTAAATCATTTGTATACTACTCTGGATGTCTAGTGATTTAAACTTGGTCCTTCTTCATTCACAATATTTCCACTGAGGCAGAGACTCTGCATGAAGATGCTGCCATGACATCTGAGTCCCACTATGATGACATTCAACAGGTGAGTTAACCACAACTCAATAGCTGCGTTCACACCGGACTACTTTTCCCCGTACTTTTCACGTTTAGTTCCGTTACTACTGCTTATGTGGCGTTCACACCAAAAAGAGTACTTCAAGCCGGGAACTTTTACCCCCATTTTTAGTGCCTGCTGAGAGATGGTACTTTCCTGGGGGAAAAAAGTGCCCCCAGTTCTGATTGGCTGGGCGAATTGCAAACCCCGCCCCGTAAAACTCTGAAATGTTTTGTAGAGCCGCCATTTTATTATCCTCGCATTAGCATTATTAGCATTAGCATTCGCCCAGCGCACAAATGCAGAGAGATTAACTTATGGAAACACAAAATAAACATGGGAGCGGTGGAGATAAGGATCTGGTGTCGGCGTTTTCTGGCGATTACTCGGAACGCTTCAGTAGAAGCTGCTGGGACTCCCAGCAGCTTCTACTGAAGCCTTCCCCAACTCCGGGGGACTTCCGGCTGGGGACTTCGGGTGGCAGTATACGCCGTGAAGCGGTTTGCGGCCTGCCAGTATACCCAAGGCAGAAGAAGACGAAGTGACCTTCAGCGGCTCATTTGCGTAATCTTCCCTCAGGGAACTTATTCCGGTGTGAACGCGATCTGTACTAAGTGCCGGGGCACTAAGTGCCGGCACTAAGTACGGCAAAGTACTTGGGGTGAACGCGGCTAATGTTGGTATTAGTTACATATTTATTTCAAGTTATAAACCATGAAGACTGGATTTGAATGCTGAGGTTCGATACACAGGTCCTGTGTATCACTCTACTGGACCGCTTTAGACACTAAGAGGACTGTGTGTCAATGCTGTTTTTATTCTTAATGTTAAACTGAATGATTCATACTCTTTAGATATTAAATACTATAATCAGTGTCTTTCTACCTGATTGTGTTGTTAACTCAGAACAAGAGCCAGTAAAGCATTTGTATACTACTCTGGATGTCTAGTGATTAAACTTGGTCCTTCTTCATCCACAAGATTTCCTCTTTTTTCTGTTTTGTAGAGTCTCTTGAAAATGCTTGTGGAGAGGAATCCCAGGAGGATGCAAAAACAGAAGTGGTCTCCAAAAGAGGTGGCAGCAGTTTTGAGACACTTTAATGCACACCAAGGGGAAAGTGGCCACGATGATAGACTGCAGACAGTGCAAAGCTGCAGAGCATCCTATTCTGGCTGGTCGCTCTTTGCAAAATATTAGAGACTTCGTCAGGAGCCAAGGCACGACTCAGAAGAAAAAAAGCACTGCCTACACAAATGATGATGAAATGTAATCGAACATGCAATGAGGACAGTTCACAGTTCAACTTCATTATTATGTTACATGTAGGAGCAATGTTTTATTATAAGGATAATTACGAGATTAAAGCTGTTATGTTAGGAGAATAAAGATGAAATCATTCCGGGGGCTGAGGGGTCGTTGCAGCAGATAGTTATATTGAAGGATTGGAACTTCACGGATCAAACACTCATAAACAAAACGTTGCTAAAACAGAAACTAACTACCGTTCACACCCGCTGCCCCTCTGAGCTGGACACATCACACAGGTGTCCTCTGTCTGCAGCTGGAGGAGAGAGGAGGGGTCAGGGACCGTCTACGAAGTGCAACACTGAATAAAGATATACTCAATAACTCCTCTGTTATAAAGCTATAAAACATCACATTTTAAATCACACAATAATATACTGTTGCTTAAACTACACATGCAACTTTGCGAAAATAGGTGGTTTTAGTAGTTTATTTGCAGTATTTTTTTCAGTGTTGCACTTTGTAGACGGTCCCTGACCCCTCCTCTCTCCTTCGGCTGCAGACAGACACCTGTGTGATGTGTCCAGCTCAGAGGGCGGCGGGTGTGAGGTTGTTTTGATTAAATTGGATTGTGGATAGTTGTTACCTTATTACGGTAGTTAGTTTGTGTTTTAGCAACGTTTTGTTTATGAGTTATTGATCCGTTCCAGTTCCAATCTGTCAATATAACTTTCTTGAAGATCTGCTGCAACGACCCCTCAGCCCCCGGGATAATTTCATCTTTATTCTCCGAACATAGCGACTTTAATCTCGTAATTATGACTTTATTCTTCTATCTTTTCTTTTGTGTGGCCCTAATCCTCTGTCGTACCAAGGTAATGCTGGAAGGAGAGTTATATGTTTAAATAATAAATATTTAGTCTTAGCTCAATTTTCATGTGAGAAAATGTTATGTGAAAATAACCATTAAACTTGGCTCATTGTTCACTGTGCAATGTGCCATGTGTCCTTTTCTATCAGCTTTTAAAAGGTAATGCTCAAGTAGATGAGCAGTCTTGTAGGGCAAATAGCATTTTGTATTAGTGATAAACCAGTTCGGTCACTTTGCTATAAAATGGTTATCGGTTCTTTTCATATCGATGATGTAATTGCAATTAGCAGTGCTGCAAATATAAGCATTTACTTGCAAATGGATTTAATTCGTCTCGGAAGACCTGCTTGTAGTATACCACTGGAGAGTATTAGAATGTGGTTCTACATTTGCATGAAAACAACAGATTGCAAACAGGAGGCAAGCAATAACCAAACACATTAACATACTTTTAAGCTATATATCTATGGTGCACTATATTGTCTATTAAAATATTACATCACAAATCAGGTATTCCTATGCTGTATACATTTTGTCCGTTTATAAAAGGTTTGTTCTTGTAATGCACAATCCAACACTTGTCTGTGTAAAGTTATGTTCCATTTAATCATGTTTGTCCCTTTAATACACTTCAGTGACATGTTTGTGTGTTGTATAGCTACTGTCCTCACAAATAACCATTGTGTCATGGGCGGGGCTTATGCAGCTCATTATCTGCTGTCCTCATAATTAAGCATGGTGTCAGGTTGTTGTATTTTGAGTTGTGATGTGTGTATTGGACATTTGAAGTGGGATTTGTGTTGTATGGCTCAAAATAGATTTTTTGATATTCAAAACATCTTTGTAAAGCTAGTGGAAAGGGGTGTCCTTCTAATGAAGGAAAAAACGTGTTTGGGTCAAAGTGTCCTTTTAGTTCACAAAAACCCGTATGTGTGTGTGTGTGTGTGTGTGTGTGTGTGTGTGTGTGTGCGTGTGTGTGTGCGTGCTCTGCCACGTAAAGCATATTTCAGCTCTCTAAATGTGGTTCTCATTACACAGCTGAGCATTTAGCAAAGACTCGCTGTCTGCACCTCTCTCTCCCTCTCTCTCTCTTTGTCACTCGCTCACTCTCTCTTTTTCCTACTTATCGCAGCGCCTCTCTCCCTCTCTTTCTCTCTCTCTTTGTCACTCGCTCACTCTCTCTTTTTCCTACTTATCGCAGCGCCTCTCTCCCTCTCTTTCTCTCTCTCTTTGTCACTCGCTCACTCTCTCTTTTTCCTACTTATCGCAGCGCCTCTCTCCCTCTCTCTCTCTCTCTCTCTTTGTCACTCGCTCACTCTCTTTTTCCTACTTATCGCAGCGCCTCTCTCCCTCTCTCTCTCTCTGTGTGTAATGGCAGATATAAATATCCCTCAGCAGTAACCCCTCTCTCTCATAAACACTCACACATACTAACACACCACAGTCTCTCTGTTTCATGAATCACAGCCACAGCTGAAACCACACTTTCTGAAAGTCATCATCCTCCCTGGGACTGTTTGTTTTGAGCTACCATCTATAGTGTTGATTGTTGATGTTGGCCACAGCCTCTTACAACAAACAAAACAACTCAAATCAATGGGAATACAGGACATGTACTGGCTTCACTTCCTGTACTATATGTTGGTACAACGTGACCTTATCATATACTGTTCATATTTAGCTGCTTGGGCTTCCGCCTTTAGTGTTGTATCTTAATCAAAGGTGTGAGAAGTACTCAGATCTTGTTCTTGAGTAAAAGTAGAAGTACTCAGATCTTGTTCTTGAGTGAAAGTAGAAGTAGTCAGATCTTGTACTTGAGTGAAAGTAGAAGTACTCAGATCTTGTTCTTGAGTAAAAGTAGAAGTACTCAGATCTTGTTCTTGAGTGAAAGTAGAAGTACTCAGATCTTGTTCTTGAGTAAAAGTAGAAGTACTCAGATCTTGTTCTTGAGTGAAAGTAGAAGTACTCAGATCTTGTACTTGAGTGAAAGTAGAAGTACTCAGATCTTTTTCTTGAGTAAAAGTAGAAGTACTCAGATCTTGTACTTGAGTAAAAGTAGAAGTACTCAGATCTTGTACTTGAGTGAAAGTAGAAGTAGTCAGATCTTGTACTTGAGTAAAAGTAGAAGTACTCAGATCTTGTTCTTGAGTGAAAGTAGAAGTACTCAGATCTTGTTCTTGAGTAAAAGTAGAAGTACTCAGATCTTGTACTTGTTTGAAAGTAAAAGTACTCAGATCTTGTACTTGAGTAAAAGTAGAAGTACTCAGATCTTGTACTTGAGTAAAAGTAGAAGTACTCAGATCTTGTACTTGAGTAAAAGTAGAAGTACTCAGATCTTGTACTTGAGTAATAGTAGAAGTACTCAGATATTGTACTTGAGTGAAAGTAGAAGTACTGAGATATTGTACTTGAGTAAAAGTAGAAGTACCAGAGTGTAGTTATACTCTGTTACAGTACATGTCCTGCATTCAAAATGTTCCTCAAGTGAAAGTAGAAAAGTATTATCATCAAAATATAGTGAAAGTAGCGACAGTAAAAGTAGAAGTACTCAGATCTTGTACTTGAGTAAAAGTAGAAGTACTTAGATCTTGTACTAGAGTAAAAGTAGAAGTACTCAGATGTTGTACTTGAGTGAAAGTGGAAGTACTCAGATCTTGTACTTGAGTAAAAGTAGAAGTACTCAGATGTTGTACTTGAGTGAAAGTAGAAGTACTCAGATATTGTACTTGAGTAAAAGTAGAAGTACTCAGATATTGTACTTGAGTGAAAGTAGAAGTACTGAGATCTTGTACTTGAGTAAAAGTAGAAGTACTCAGATATTGTACTTGAGTGAAAGTAGAAGTACTGAGATCTTGTACTTGAGTAAAAGTAGAAGTACTCAGATCTTGTACTTGAGCGAAAGTAGAAGTACTCAGATCTTGTACTTGAGTAAAAGTAGAAGTACTCAGATCTTTTAATTGAGTGAAAGTAGAAGTACTGAGATATTGTACTTGAGTTAAAGTAGAAGTACCAGAGTGTAGGTATACTCTGTTACATTACATGTCCTGCATTCAAAATGTTCCTCAAGTGAAAGTAGAAAAGTATTATAATCAAAATATAGTGAAAGTAAAGACAGTAAAAGTAGAAGTACTCAGATCTTGTACTTGAGTGAAAGTAGAAGTACCAGAGTGTAGGAATACTCAAAATGTTCCTCAAGTGAAAGTAGAAAAGTATTATCATCAAAATATAGTGAAAGTAGAAAAGTATTATCATCAAAATATAGTGAAAGTAGCGACAGTAAAAGTAGAAGTACTCAGATCTTGTACTTGAGTAAAAGTAGAAGTACTCAGATCTTGTACTTGAGTAATAGTAGAAGTACTCAGATCTTGTACTTGAGTGAAAGTAGAAGTACTGAGATATTGTACTTGAGTAAAAGTAGAAGTACCAGAGTGTAGGAATACTCTGTTACATTACATGTCCTGCATTCAAAATGTTCCTCAAGTGAAAGTAGAAAAGTATTATCATCAAAATATAGTGAAAGTAGCGACAGTAAAAGTAGAAGTACTCAGATCTTGTACTTGAGTAAAAGTAGAAGTACTCAGATCTTGTACTTGAGTAATAGTAGAAGTACTCAGATCTTGTACTTGTGTAAAAGTAGAAGTACTCAGATATTGTACTAGAGTAAAAGTAGAAGTACTCAGATCTTGTACTTGAGTGAAAGTAGAAGTACTGAGATATTGTACTTGAGTGAAAGTAGAAGTACCAGAGTGTAGGAATAATCTGTTACATTACATGTCCTGCATTCAAAATGTTCCTCAAGTGAAAGTAGAAAAGTATTATCATTAAAATATAGTGAAAGTAGCGACAGTAAAAGTAGAAGTACTCAGATCTTGTACTTGAGTAAAAGTAGAAGTACTTAGATCTTGTACTAGAGTAAAAGTAGAAGCTCTCAGATCTTGTACTTGAGTGAAAGTAGAAGTACTCAAATCTTGTACTTGAGTAAAAGTAGAAGTACTCAGATCTTGTACTTGAGTGAAAGTAGAAGTACTGAGATCTTGTACTTGAGTAAAAGTAGAAGTACTCAGATCTTGTACTTGAGTGAAAGTAGAAGTACTCAGATCTTGTACTTGAGTGAAAGTAGAAGTACTCAGATCTTGTACTTGAGTAAAAGTAGAAGTACTCAGATCTTGTACTTGAGTGAAAGTAGAAGTACTGAGATATTGTACTTGAGTAAAAGTAGAAGTACCAGAGTGTAGGAATACTCTGTTACAGTACATGTCCAGCATTCAAAATGTTCCTCAAGTGAAAGTAGAAAAGTATTATCATCAAAATATAGTGAAAGTAGCGACAGTAAAAGTAGAAGTACTCAGATCTTGCACTAGAGTAAAAGTAGAAGTACTCAGATATAGTACTAGAGTAAAAGTAGAAGTACTCAGACCTTGTACTTGAGTAAAAGTAGAAGTACTCAGATCTTGTACTTGAGTGAAAGTAGAAGTACTGAGATCTTGTACTTGAGTAAAAGTAGAAGTACTCAGATCTTATACTTGAGTAAAAGTAGAAGTACTCAGATCTTGTACTTGAGTAAAAGTAGAAGTACCAGAGTGTAGGAATAATCTGTTACAGTAAAAGTCCTGCACTCAAAATGTTCCTCAAGTGAAAGTAGAAAAGTATTATCATCAAAATATAGTGAAAGTATCGACAGTAAAAGTAGTCATTGTGCAGATTGGTCCATTTCAGAATAATATATATGATATGTTTTATAATGATTGATCATGAAAGTGTTCTCAAAGCTGGTAAAGGTGCAGCTAGTTTGAATGGCTTTGTATACTGCAGGGTAGCTGGTGGATTTACTCCAGGTGGAACTAAAGTCTGATGTAACACTTGATTAGATTTCACATCATTCATCCAGATCTGTGAAGTAACTAAAGGTATTAAATACATGTAGTGGAGTAAAAGTACACCTTTTACCTCTGAACTGTAGAGGAGAAGAAGAACAATGTAGCAGATAAGGAAATACTCAAGTAAAGTACAAGTTTTCTCAAAAGTATACTAGTATAGTACTTGAAATGTATTGTGTGTGGTGTATGTGGGTTGCCATGGTTACAGTTTTGAAATGGTCATGTTTTGGTTGTGCAACACAACTTCTTGATAATGCTCTGAGATAAGATCATGGTTTGGGTTTAAATATGTATACATGTATGTTTGTTATGTTTTGATGACTTTTCAGCCAATGTCAGAGTAGCTCAACGTATGCTACATCTGAGGTTCTGTGGCATGTTCAGATTACAGCTTGTTGTAAAATGTATGTATGTTAGCACAGTAACATCCATCCATCCATCCATCTTCTCCCGCTTATCCATGGTCGGGTCGCGGGGGTAGCAGTTCCAGCAGAGAGCCCCAAACTTTCTTTTCCCTGGCCACATCAACCAGCTCTGACTGGGGGATCCCAAGGCGCTCCCAGGCCAGCGAAGAGATATAATCCCTCCACCTGGTCCTAGGTCTACCCCTTGGTCTCTTCCCAGCTGGACGTGCCTGGAACACCTCCCTAGGGAGGCGCCCAGGTGGCATCCTAACTAGGTGCCCGAACCACCTCAACTGGCTCCTTTCGACGCGAAGGAGGAGCGGCTCAACTCCGAGTCCCTCCCTGATGACCGAACTTCTCACCTTATCCCTAAGGGAGACACCAGCCACCCTGCGGAGAAAACCCATCTCGGCCGCTTGTATCCGCGATCTCGTTCTTTCGGTCATGACCCATCCTTCATGACCATAGGTGAGAGTAGGAACGAAAATGGCCCGGTAGACAGAGAGCTTTGCCTTCTGGCTCAGCTCCCTTTTCGTCACAACGGTGCGGTAAAGCGACTGCAGTACCGCTCCCGCTGCTCCGATTCTCCGGCCCATCTCACGCTCCATTGTTCCCTCACTCGAGAACAAGACCCCGAGATACTTGAACTCCTTCACTTGGGGTAAGGACTCATTCCCTACTTGAAGTGGCACAGTAACAGTATTTAGTAAATCCACAGATTTTGGTTGTTGTTCCAATTCGTTCAAGCTTTTTGTTGTACATGTTGTGTTTGCATCTTGTTTAGATTTGTTGTATAGGATTTAACAAGTAACCTGCATTTTAACTGTGTAACAGTAAAAGCCAGTTACCAAAAAAATACAGGCAACAAGCAAAAGAAGCTAACTTCCGTGTCGGCCTACAAAAATATGTCATCACTGCACCACTCTGAGCTTTGTGTTATTCCACTTTATACATGCTTGATTATTGGTTGTAAACTGTCTTTAATCGTAAAAAAACAAAAAATATCTGACAGTTACCAATAACAGGAATAAAGTGTTCAAAAATAATAAATAAACTAATTAACTAACAAACAAAACAAAAGATAATATGTTAGCCAGGCATCATTTTCATTCATTAGCATCATGCTATGAACATCCAGCCTCTGTAGCTCCTGTGCTGTGCTTTATTGATGGTCAACAGGTGCATAGAGTTGCTGTTATAAACATAATAACGTCTTCTGCTGTGTTTAAAAAAAGTACGAGTTAAGTTGGTTAAATAATAGCCTTCCGTATCCTGAGCCTCATTGGCCGCCTATGGCCAGCGTCAAGTGCAGACTGTTTTGCTCTTACTACTGTCTGATGCTCCGAGTGTCCAATGATGGGCATGATTGACATTAGGGTTAGTTTAAAGCCTATCGCACGTCATTCAGACTATAAAAGAGGTATTTTCACGTTGGTATGAAAATGCCGATCTGTATTTGACACCCTGGAAGTGAAACAAGTCTTGTTGGTTTTCCTTCATTAGCTTAGGGAGTTTGTACCCTAAAAGACTTTACATTTTGTGAGGAGAAAAAACAGTTTTTCACCAGTGTTTACTTTCAATATGAATCTGTTTGATGGCACGGTCTGTGCGTTCACATTATGATCAGATCTGATCGCTGTATCATGAAGATGGGTCACATGACTGACAAAGGCAGCTGAGGTGGCCAAAGCCTTTTTTTAATCTACTTATAAGCTAACATGCTCTCAGGTCCCTAATGAGTCTCTAGTGAGGCCCCCATTGGATAATTGGAAATATTTTTCGAGCCCCCCCCAACCCGGTTCCCACCGAGATTGGTAGGATTAATTGTATATAGTTGTACAAACATTACATTTTCTCTGCTAATAATAACAAGAAAAAAAGATCCAACTAGAATTTTTTATTTTATTATGGATTGAACAACAAAACGAAAGTGCTTGTATTGGCAGATGATCCTGTGCCACTGTGAAATAATGAGGCCTAATTGAAACAATTACAAATATGTTTTATCGATCCAGTTCTTTAACACTATTTGTATAGGTTATTTTTGTTCTTTTTTAAAACTAAACAAATTGGAAACAGAATTAACATTGATTTATTTTATGTACAGTATAGTGTGGATTATGGGCTGCTAGCACACATACCTGCAGTGGTGGTAGTAACTAAGTAGATTTAGTCAAGTACTGTACTTATTTCCATTTGCTTCTTTGTAATTCTGCTCCACTACAGTCCAGAGGTAAATTGTGTACTTTTACCCCACTACATGTATTTAATACCTTTAGTTACTTTACAGTTTTGGATGAATGATGTGAAATATAATCAACTTTTAAATCAGACTTTAGTTACACCTGGAGTAAATTCACAAGCTACCCTGCAGTATACTACTTTTACTTAAAGGTGGGGTAGGTAAGTTTGAGAAACCGGCTTGAGATACACTTTTTGTTATATTCCATGGAATGTTCTTAACACCCGATAGCAATAAATATCTGAAGTGCTTTGATAAAAAATCCATACAAAAAGTAATCTGTGGAAGCCGTAGTACTGTAAAAAGCACGACCAATCATCTGAGCCGGCCCGGCTAAAGTAACTGGATGGCCTACCTGCCTGTCAGCCTTCCATCTGTGCACAAACTTACCTCGTGCTTGGTCATGTGCACGTTCGTGTGTGTTGGAGGAGGGGCTCTGTAACGCAGCGTCCACACGGCGGCATGCGTTGAAACTCGACCAACAACCAATCACATGAATCTCCCGCCCCGGCATATGATTCGATTGGCTGACGCTTCCGCCGAAGCTTCAAAAGTTGAACATTGCTCACCTTTTGAAGCGAGCAACGCGAGCAAAGCGAAGCAACACTCCCACAATGCAGTTTGGCAAAGCGTGACATCACCCCATTGAAAGTGAATGGGCAGAAGCGTGAACGCACGCCGCCGTGTGGACGGGCCGCGAGGAAGTAGCAGATTTCTTCCGGCTGTGTATTTTCAAATTCTAGCGCACTCAAGCTGGTTTCTCCAAAATTACCTACCCTACCTTTAAGTACTTGATCTGAGTACTTCTTCCACCTTACACGTAATCGGGTCAACAGAACTCTGAGTTAAGGATGTTGAAAACGGTGCATTTCTCCGTATGAATATGCTGCCTTTTGGCCAGCTGATGGACAGATTGCTTGTGTTTCCGCGTTTATGCGAAAATACTTATGGCAAACGAGCATTGACCACATCGAGCCTTGTACATTGTCACTTTAGAACGCTCTGTTCTCCGCCGGCAGATCTCTGTGTGCACGGTACTGCAGCGAGTCTGTGAGCGAGATGCCCCGCCCCCCGCACAGAGAGAGAGAGAGAGAAAGAGAGAGAAAGAGAGAGAGAGAGATCTCCCCACCGACCACGTTAGATGTCAAGGGAGATGTATGCCTCATCATACTTTTTTAATTTGGGAATTATCGCTGAAAGGCTTGTCGTGGGCGCGTCCACTTTTCTTTTATCTGCCGGTTGTGTTAAAAATGTGTCAATTTTATAGATTTTACGAGCAAACATTTTTTGTTTACAACTTCTCCCCAAGCTTCACGCTCCCCCCAGGCTGGGAACCACTGCGCTAGACGATCACCAGTCATTAGGATACATCCAGAAGTTGCTGACATATTTAAATTAAAAATGACAACCAGCTCGTGGAGCCATATAAAAAGTCAGGTGATCACCAAGATCACAAATGTCTGGAAATAATGTTAATTGACCAAATGTCTTGGTGATGTCTTAGTCTGGACTATAGTGTCCAACTTCCCCACAGTGCCATTCATAGACGCCTGCAACTAAATTGCCATAACACATGACATTAATTGAACTACTGAAAAAACCAGGAAGTGATAAAAGTCTCCTCGAATGGAATGTGGAAATGTTCCTCTAAATGGTGAATCTCTTTGTCCACAGGGTAACCAGGACACACCGGCACCCCCAGACCCATCCATGGCCCAGGCTTACCCATCAGCCCAATTTGCCCCCCCTCCCCAGAACAGCATCCCAGAGTTCACAGCTTCACACCCCCATCCATACTCCCACCCGCACCAGCACCCGGCGGCCCTGCAGGACTACCCTGGGGTGCAGGTCTCCGTCAGGGACCACCCCCTCAACATGTACCAGTCCTCGCAGAGCCACGAGGGGCAGAGCGGCCCGGAGCCCAGCAGCCACAGCGTGCCTGGCAACGCCACAGTAAGGCATCATGGGAGAGGTGGGGTTATAGCTCACTGAAAAGCTGAAACATTGACTTTAATTAAATGTATTATGTCAACAGATTTCACACAACTGTATTGGGTTAGTTGAAAGCAATAATATTACATTTAAATAAGTTCAACTTAATATTATTGCTTTCAACTAACCTAAGAAAGTAAGGTCAATGTTTCAGTTTTTTCATTGCTGGGTTTTAGAGTGTATTGACCATTCTGTACTGTATATAATTAGTTAAATTGTTACATGCAATGGAGTTATATAAAACAGTTCAGAACAGTTTGTACTATTTATTTTCTTTTTTTAATACACGATCAAAATCATAACCTAACTTTAACCAAGCTTTACACTATCTTATAACAGAGAAAAACAAATGTCAAACCTGTCAGTGCCCTCTAGCAAACATTCCATCCACATGTGCCCTTACCCCATCACAGGTCACCCAAATTGTTCAAGGTGAAATGAAGAAGGACGATACTTTAAACTGAAACTACTGTAATTAAAAGGCTTGGTCCGTACAAGGCAAGTCATAACAGAACAGAACTGTGTGTTAAAAAACACGAGGCTTAACAAAATACAGGAACTAGTAAAAGCAGAACTAATGAGGGGATGAAGTGCAGGTCAGGTGGTTGCAGCAACCCTGTCTCCTAAAAATTACGTTCCCACAGAACTAAACTGCATTCTCAATTACGTTTAGCTAGAAACATATTTTCTCCCACGTTACGTTCGTTATGAACGTATCTTAAATACGTTTATTTTCTACATATCTTTGCCATTTATTGTCTTGCTTATAATAATTATAATAGTCATTTATAAATATCATTTTAGAGCACACATTTGAAATCGAGAATCGGGCTCGATATATGGTTACATTAAAATCAGTAGGCGAGGCTGTAATTTCGCCAGCTGTTACTCTCATGAGCGAGGCAGAAAATAATAGTTTTAACATGACAAAAAGCTGCTGTGTCCTTTATTGCACCTCAAACATTAAAACAAATCCAGAGTTACGTGTTTCTGTACTTCCTCTAAGAAGAAAGGACAGTAACAGAAGATCTCTGTGAAGCCAGATGTGGTCTTGTTAATGCGATATGATATCCGAAAAAAAATTCAGTTTAGGATGGCCGAAGACACTACACTACCCATAATCCCCAGCTATCGTTTGGGACTACAGTCCCGTTGACAAACCCTGTGATTAATCTTCAAGCTCTGGGATTGGATGTTGGAGTGGCAGTGCGCCAAGGTTACGCCGAGCGTCAAGCTCTTTGAAATGGAACGAAACCACGGCAGACTATTCAAAACTGGACTCGAACGCCCCCCAGAACTACACATGCTGGCTATTGTGTTTCGCAACATGTTCTCTAGAGTCTATGGCACGTCTCTACTGGGAATTGTAGTTTTAAAAGACGTTTTCGTTTTTCCCAAAATTAGAAGTTGACAGTATCAAACTGTGTACAGCACTGGAGGTTTAGGTGATAGGAAACACATTGGTGTGTACACATTTAAAACATGTAATTACTAAATGGGTGAAAATCGCTTGTATCCATAATGGGCAGGGCCGCCCCTCCCTACAGGCCAATCACGCAGGCTGCATGGGGCCCCGCCTTGCGCAGGGGGCCCCGCCCAGAGGGCCTCAGCTGCTGTGCGCAGTTCTCCGCTCAGTTCTCCGCGCACAGCGAGAGAGAGTGAGAGGTGAGAAGGGGAGCACGTCTGTAACCCGACACCGTTGCGATGAATTGACATCTGACCAATCACGGCTTTGATACGGCCACTAGTGCAGGTGAAGAGATGTCGGTGAAAAGACAGTTTCAGTCCGGCACAAGGAAGAGGGGATAAAAACAAAACATGAAGAAACTAGAGCATCACTCGAAGGTGGGTTATTGTATGAGTCAAATGTACAACTTGCGAATGTTGTATAAGTCAAATTGCCAATTGCCATCTTAAAACATCAGCTGCAATTCACGACATGAAGAAGGCAGTCTCTGCAGAGCATACAGGCTAATGGAGATGCAGTTATTTCCAGCATTCTTTATTTACCATTCATTCAAGTATGTGATGCCTTTTATCTGCTAATGTACAGGAGGAAGAGTGATACACTGTCTGTCTAGTTGGCTTACATAACAGTTACAGTTTACAGCCTGAAAAACATGGAGCATTGTTTCCCCTTTTATTCATTTTTATGTCAATTTGCACATTTCATGGTGATGCTCAGCCTCTCCCCTTAACTCCTAACAGTCATCATCATATCAACCACAACACAGAGAAATACTGATATAAATGTGTGTGTAGTTGTTGATACATTGCTGACAGAGGGAACTAGAATACAGATTTAAGAAATATCAGTTTTTGAGCATGTCATAAGCATGTTTTGTCTTGACTATATTACAACTAAATTATAATAAAATAATATAGTATTTATATTATTGAATTGATTATGATTATTATTATTAGTAGAAGTAGTTTATTTGCATTCATTATATTGTAATCTTTTTGAGGCTAGTATTTGGCAGGAAATGCAGACGTACATGCACATTTACCATTTACCTCACTGTATACAAAAGTAACTGTGTTGATACTAATAATAAACAGGAATTATATTTATATAAGTAGCCTACTTTGTTTCCAAAAAAATGTGTTTCACTCCTGTCGGTTGGGGGGGGGGGGGGGGCTCATCTCACAATGTCGCTTGGGGCCCCAAGTTGGCCAGGGGCGGCCCTGATAATGGGCAGCATGAATATATTCCCACATTACAGCTCATTGTTACTTTGTAATTCTCCACTACAAATCAGAGGTTAACCTGGTATTTTTACTCCACTACATTTATTTGAGTTACTTTGCAGATTCTGATTAATGATGTGAAATATAAACAACCCTTAAATCAGACTTTAGTTACACCTGAGTAAAATTCAGTGAAGGTGATTGTCAAGTGCCAACAATCAGGAGAGATATTTGATAGTTGGTGCTTGAGAAGACTAAACATATATCTGCAGATCTCTATATAGTATATTCATTACTCGTTATTCTCTACTAATAGTTAATTAAAAAAAACTGTATGTAATTGCTATTTTGCACATCCCTTTGAAGATTTCAAGATTTTCAAAGGTTTATTGACATATCATACACACAACTACGGTGTAGTTATGCAATGAATGAACAACTTGGGTCACAGGTTCCTCAACAGTGCATTACAAGACATCTATCAATATGTGTGTGTACCTCCACCATTAAACTGTCATATTCTGCACATTTATTATACTATCTACATACATGAGAGTATAATTAATGTGTATAATATCAGTTAAAATAAGTGCTTCAACATAGTTAACATTGCAGGAAAGCAATACATTAGACGTTAAGTTCTTTGTCAGGCTTAATATTTATCTGTAGATAGATACCCCCAAAGCTTTTTTCTTATTTGAAAGAAGACCTTAACCTAAAGTATTCTTTAATGTGTTAATAAAGGTTAATTAGTTTGTCTGTTTTGCACCTCCTCCTATTAATATCTTTGTACATCCTGCACTAAACTGTTTTATTGTAGAGATCACTTACAGTATCTTCTTGATTTTTTATATTCTATATTTATATCATTGACCTTCTACTTTCCCCCTATGAAAGTATGTACTCTTAATATTTTTTTCATCAAATAACATTATTCAACAAAAATAACATTATTCAACAAAAATTCAAATGAATGTTGATTCGTTCCCCACTGGTGGGGCGCAGATATGTGATAGGTGGGTCGCGAATGGACGCGATGAACGGGTTATTTATTTATTTTTTAAATACATTTTTTGGACCTCAGGCCGGAATCGAACCTTGGTCCTCGCGGGCGGTAGTGTACTGTTACAGTCGGAGACTCGCAACGGCGGTGGACTTTCACAGCGCCGCTGCGCCGGAGCCTCGCAACAGCGGGTGTTTACGGCGGCAGATGCGGTACCGGCGCAGCGGCGCTGTGAAAGTCCACGGCCCACCTATGCCAGAGCCAACGGCCTACCGAAGGCAGCAGCCCACCAACCAAAGTCCCGAATCTCCCGATGGCCAATCCGAGCCTGCTCACACACACACAACTGAAACCAAAATCATTTACAGACATAGATTATGTAAAAATCTGTCATACACACATGTGAAATGCTCTCACACACACACACACAACAGCGTTGCAGTCGGGAAGAAAAGCAATGTGGAGCGGCATCTCACCACTTCATAAGGAGTTTAACCGTGACACTTTTCAAAATCCCGTTTGTGTCCCCCCCACTTTACAAATAGGCCTATGTTTATTATTATTTTTTAACGCAAGCCGTCATCGCCATGGAGGAGCACACAGCCTCTGTGAGCGAGCGAGAGAGAACGAGCTAGAGAGAGCATGAGCTAGAGAGAGCACGAGCTAGAGAGAGCACACTGGTTTGGTCATTTTTGCCAATGTGGTGGAAAACTAAACATTACTTTAAACATTCATTGTGAAAAGAAACCAAAACAAAGCTTCAAACTTTCAAAACCTTTTTTTAAATGATTACTTGAACAGATATATAACCCCTGGATAAACAATGTTTTCTTACTGCACAGTATATATTTAAGGCCACTAGCTTCAAAGCAGTTTGTATACCCGTGGCTGAGGGACAACATCGATATCAAGTTTAGTGAATGAATGAGAGTGGATTCAAGAAAGCTCTAAAGAACATAGCCATGATAAGGATGCCTTTATCTGCAGATATGGAAGAAGATCCCTATGCCGTTTGCTACAGTAGCTTTTACAGGGAGCTACTGCTATCTATTAACTTAACCAAGTATTTTAAATATCTCCTAAGTAACAACGCAAACAAACCTGTCATTTGCTACTTCTCTTCCCCCAATATCAAGAGCGTAGCACAGCCTCACATGTAAGCTAGCCGACTGAAGCTAGAGAATTATCCTTGGGACTCCTGTCTTTACTTTCTACTTCATCATCATTATTTATTAAACTGAAGGCTATGTATATTTATGTTTCCCACCATCTCTAGAGCGCGCATGGCGAGTGTACATTTGGCATGAACCGGTCAGATGAGCGGAATCTGACAAGAGAAATTTGATTTTTTAATTAAAATAACTTTATGGAAAAATAAAACAGAAATGTAATTAAAACAGAATTCTAACTGCATAGTATGAAACTCCATCTTGTGAACAGAGAGGGCGATAAGTCCGATGTTGATACAAATGTAAGGCAAAGGTCAGACAGTGGAGTCCAGGGTGTTCTCGGGGTCACAGGAGGTCATAAGCAGGAAGAGGCGTCTGGACAGCTCGGGGCCGACGTGGCGGGTCGTGGAGGTAACGCCTTCTCCTCTGCGGATCAGCAGCTCAGACAGCAGAGAAACACTCTCACGCTCACTCTGACATCGACTGTAGGCCTGCAGGAGACAGATAATTATTTAATATAAACGAGAAAGAAAATGTACAATATGTTCAGATGTGTTTCTTTAAATGTGACCTAGAAGTGTTGCCTTTATTTCATAAAATATACATTTGGAGTAAGATCAGAAGCTGCTTCATAAAAATAGGATCCTTGCAGGACAATCAGTAAATAAAAACAAAACAAAGAAAAGAAAATGCAGGAAATGTAAAAAGTGCAGGAACAGAGAAAGAATGGATGAACGAAATCCCATAACCTCTACAGTCTGTAAGATTTCTTACTTCTTCTGTAGACTGATCCATTGATTGAGGAAGGTTTTATGGTAGTTTTGTGATTTTACCAGATAGAAGTGATGAGCTGATATTAAGAGAAAAGCTATGTAGTCCTGTGTACCTTGTGAAGCAGCTGTGGGGAGGGATACGCTGCCAGGAGGGCGGAGGCCATGTCCGGACTGACTCTGTTTAGCTGCTGGATCTGTCTCCTCCACACCTGCAGCAGCCCCTTCCCAGCCTTATCCACTCGCTGCCCCCCCCGCCCACTCACTCTCGAGATAGAAGGAGAAGCCTGTCTTCTCCCTCTCTTGCCTGGAAACACAGAGGAACAGAAAGAAATTAGTTTTGATAAAAAAACGCGTGTCAAACTAAAACAGGCGAAACTAAAAGCACTCACTTGAACGGGGCTTCTGCAACAGCTTTGGTTGTCATGGTGATGTGATCTGAGAAGTCCTTCCAGGTTGACAGGAAGCAGACAGAGACACCATTGTGGAGCTGGAGATGCACCACTGCCTGAAAGGATGTAGGAGGACAGAACAGAGTGAATCCCTCCCTGCATGCCAAGTCGCTTAGCTTGCATCCCTCACTTAGTCCCATTTTTGGCTAATTTAAATAATTGATTCTAGAGAACAATTATGGGTCGGTGTGTAGGAGCCGCATTTAAGCTTATTTTGCTTTGATTTATTTGGAACCTTTATTAATACATTTTTCTGTTTCAGTGAGAGGTGCGCTTTGCTCAGGTGAGGGCGGAGTGCGGTGTGGGGCAGCAGGAAGCAGCAAAACCGTCATTGACACGCAGACTTATTTTGAGTAAAAACATATTATTAGGATCTGCATTTTAAGTTTACATTGCAAGGGGATATTGTTTTGGATTTTGTTTTTTCTGGAAATAAAACGTTTAAGGGCAACCAAAACGTCCAGTGGATTTTCTACTGTGAGTCTGACACTGCCTCCCAGCCCCAAGCTCTACATGTGGCCACGAAAAATAACCTTTGAAATATGGAGTTATAAGACAAACTGTTGGATTTTGGCCACCACACCTATCATGCTATTTTTAGGCAATAGCATAGGTCTCAGATATGTAAAAAACATGTCTATGAAGTGTTTTGCTCAAAATACCAAACAGATCACCCATTCTAGCCATGCCTCATCCCTATATTTCAACCATGTCACTAAAGTGCTGGGGTGTAAAGCTTCTTTTTTTGTAAACAATTGAAAAAAAAGAGAATAAAGAGGGGGCGGACCGTATGCCTGCTTATGCAGGACCTGGCAGATACTGTCTAAATGCTGCAATGAAACGCCCTTTCTTGTTCAAAACCACATCAAGCATTATTTCTGAAACAGTATGGAGCTCAAACGCTTTTTCTCTTGCCGGTTTACCACAAGGAGCCCTTTTTATATCCGGCTTCTTACACATGCTCTCTCCAGTACAGCGTTAGCTCCGAGTGTTAGCGATGCTTGCTAATGTAAACACAGACCATGTTACTTCATAACACGTCGTGCATTGTTTCTGATAGCAACGTTTCTGATAGGGCTGTGGGCGTAAAGCACACATTTAAGTGATGTTGTCATGACGCAGCAAATCTGGATCAGCTCCGTTGTACCTCCGTTTTTAGAGATAAGGTAAGGAGGAAAAGAGAGAGGGTTTCCTTACACACCGGGGACACATATTTATGTATAAAAGACATACAAAAGTTCATTTGCATAATAGGTGACCTTTAAGCGATACATGAATAATATATTTAAAACAATTATATAATTATTGATTAATTTAACAAAATATAAAAATGCTTTTGTCCTTCCTTCACTAAACCACCCACCTCCTCCAGGTCGACCCGGGACACCTCAGGGAGAATCTGGGCTCCTCCGTTTTTCCTCCTCTTCTTCACTCCCCCCTCCTCACCTCCATTCTGTTTCTTTGTTTGTGACTTCTGCGATCTGAGGATAAAAAGTTTCACATGTTGTCACTCGGGTAAATCATATTTGTATACTGTATTATGTCTGCCTCCTGGATCTCCACTTTGAGGATGTTCTGCTTTTGTCTGTGATACATGTGAACATCTTTGAGTTTCAGATTGTTGGAAAAAATGAACAGTGCAGTATCAAGATATCCCCTTACGGCCCGTCCACACCATAGACCAGTGGTACTCAACCTTGTCCTAATCAGGAGCCACATTGACGAAAAAATATTTTTGCAAGAGCCACAATCCAAAAACGCTCCTTTCCTCCCTGAAACCATTATGCATTTGAGAATATGGATAATAGTAATATGTTACTAAGGAATGAAAAGCATAATGTACAGTGCAATAACTGTGATTTATTATTTTCACTGCAACCACAAAACACACATTGCTGATCATCACTGCCCATAACAACAGATAACAGACAGCATGTTTACTGATCATCACAGTCCATATAACAGCAGATTATAGACAGCAGGGGTTGTCAGAAGAGTAATGTTGTACTTACCTCACACTCAATGTGATTTCTAACACTCCTTCTGCCGCACAAGTGATTTGAAGTCGGGCTCTGCGCTGGAAACGGCGATCCAAAGGGCCTCTGTTGTGTGCTGCAGACTCAATCTCTTTCGGTTGCGACATTTTATTTTTGAGCGCAGAGAATGCTGCTTCACACCGGTATGTGGACGGAAACATTGAGATGATGCGTCTTGCCAGTCTGGAGATATTTGGTAGATGCCCCACCAGTTTCCAAAAGTCCACGACATCTGTAATCCGAAACTGACGCTGAAGTTCATCTGAGCTCTTTAACTCCACAAACTCCATTTGAAGCTGCACAAGTCCGAGCTGGTCGCTTATTTGCTTCATTTCATTGACCTCAATCAGGAATGGGTTTTTCACAAGTAGAAAAATATTGCTATGGTCCTTGAAGTCGTGGAATCTTGATGTGTAGTTTTGCTTGAGCTCAGTTAGCACGTCACATAATTGTGATTGACAGGGCAGGAGAGCGTCTGCATGCATCGCCATCACTTTCTGCACGGTGGGGAAGAAACGGTAATCAGAACCACGGACACTTTGTTCGAGTACATCCAGTTTGTCAGAAAATAGTCTGACAGCCGTGTAGAGCTCATACACGGTCTTGTTTCTTCCCTGCATCTTGAGATTAAGTTCGTTCAAGTGCTGCGTAATGTCACACAGGAACGCAACAGACAGCACCCACTCTTTATCATCCAAAAAGGAAAATCGGGAAGTCTCCCCTTGGCCGACAATGAAGGATTTCAGGGGTTCAAGCAGGTCCATGAAATGTGCAAGCATACGTCCTTTAGACAGCCATCTGATCTCGGTGTGTAACACCAAATCTCCATAGTGAGTGTCAAACTCCTCACACAGCAGTTTAAAATGTAAGTGGTTTCTTGCACGGCCCTGATATAATTAACCACTTCGATTACATTTGCCATCACTTCATTCAGACATTTGAACTTAGCAAACAAGGCTTGTTGATGCACAATACAATGGTATGAGAAAATACCCTCAGCAGCAACCCCGCCGTTTTTCAGCGTTTCTTTCAGCAAAGCCACGGCTCCGTTCCTAGCATCGCCGGTGCGCCATCTGTTGTGAATGCTGTGATTTTTTCTGGTCCGATGTTAAACTTTTCTAATGTTTCCAGCACAGCGTTTTTTATTTCAATGCCCGTTGTTCCATTTTGCAGTGAAACCATGTCAAGCAGTTCTTCTGTAATGTCAAACTTACTGTTGATCGCTCGGATAAAGATGAATAATTGTGGCGTGTCATTGATATCCAAGCTTTCGTCCATTGCAAGGCTGACAAACTCAGCGGATGACATTTTGTCCTTAAGAGTATGTGCAATGTTCTCTGAAATGTCTGATGCCCTCCTAGCTACAGTAGAATCCGACAGTTGAATTTTGTTTGCCTCTCGTTCCAGGTCTTTTTTCTCAGGAAACAACGTTGAACAAGCCAGCAGTATGCAATCCTTCACCATTTCTCCATCAGTATATGGCTTCATCTTTTTCATCAGTTCATGTGTGATGCAGGATGCCTCTGTTGCTCTGTCACTCGTATTAGTGTGGAATACGTTTTTTTGAGCAGTTCGGTTCTGTTTGAGTCTCGCCAGCTTTTCCGCCCTCAGCTCTCCACCTTTCGGAAAGTCGGTACTGAACTTCGGGTGTTTTGTGTTGTGATGGCGCTGCAAATTGGACCTTTTAAATTGTGAAATGAAAGCTTTAGCGCAAGTTCAATAAGGAAGACCTAACTCGAGTCACTCACACGTCACTCTATGGCTCCCTTCCCCCCTCATTAAATACGAGGGCGTCACCCCTCAGCAGCCAATCGCTGCACATGCTAAATGCCTTAAATGCCTGCTCTTCCTCCCTGTCAGTTGTCATTGCAGATGATCACACGCAATGGTAGTTGCAATACAATACTGCTTCTCGTGAGAAAAACCGTAAGAAACAACTAGCTCAAGATGTCCAACTCGGACAATTCGGAACACGAACCTTCTCTGGAAGTCTCCGATCCCGGTTCGGCTCCCCACAGCGGCTTATCAACAGAGGAAGACTTCCTCATCGCCCGGCTCCTGCAGCAGGGCTTTCCCACAGCCCCAGGCCTCACTCTCTCTCAGCGGCGATAGCTCTCGGACCAGGTCTCCAGCGTAGCTCCCCAGTCCGGGGCAGCAGCTCCAGCCAGCTTCCCAGAGAGCAGGACGAGGACGCAGCCGCGGAGGTAAAAAAGGGCAGGAAGTCGAGCCCTCCAGGATCCCGTCCCCCTCCAAAAAATCCACCCCTTCTCAGGCTCCCCAGTCCGGGAGCGTCACACACCCCTATGGAGAGTAGCGCGGCCGGCTCCCTGCAATCCCTGGCTAGCTCCATGATAGCTATCGATGCTCGCCTCCAGGCTCTGGAAGACTCCGCCACAGGAGCTTCAACTTCCGTTGCACTCAGGTACTAGTTTTAACGAAAACGTTTGCACTCGACCCTTACACAGGGTTGGGTTGTAACGGAATACATGTAACGGTGTTACGTAATCAGAAGAAAAAGAAAGAAAAAAAATCAGTATATTCAGCTGGCGTTACATTTGAAAAACGAGTAAACTGAGTGCAGTTACTTTCGTAAACCTGAAGTGAATACTTATTGGAATTATTGGTGGAAAGTTTCCTCACAATGTAATATTCATTACCGGCAGAACCGTGTGCACAGCGCTGCAGCGTATCTGCGAGCGAGAGATGCAGCGTGTCCGTGAGGCCCCGCCCCGCACGCAAGATGAGAGAGAGAGAGAGTTCTCTTTCAAAACATATTGGAAGGTAGAAACGGAGATGTTTAGATAAAACGTGGAAGATAACGTTTATGTAGCATTTATTTATTGTCGAAATGATGACATTCATAACGGGATCAAATCTAACTGAATGGCCTGCTGCTGCCGAATGCATGGGGCAAGTAACTGGGAAAAGTTTTAAAAGTGATTACATCGTTTCAGATAATAAATAATAATGATAATGTATTCTATTTAGGGGCGCCTTTCAAAGCACCCAAGGACACCTTACAATGCATAAACTTTTCCAAGGAAAGGTTTTAAGACAGTACAAAGAATGCAGTCTGGGTGAGTTTTTCTTTTTATGTGCGGTGCAGATGAGAGAGCTGTCAAGAATGACACTAAAATGTTGTGTTCGTGCTCTTCATAAGCCATTAAAACAGTAAAATACGTGTCTCCCGTTCACCAAAACATACCCATCTGTTATGGAAAAGAAAGTATTCTAAAGAGAAAGAAGAAAGAAAAAAGAAGAGGAAAGAAGAAAAAGAAGAGGAAAAGATAGAAAGAAGAGGAAAAGGAGAAAAGAAAAGATAAAAAGAAGAGGAGGGAGGAAGAAAAAGAAGAGGAAAGGAAGTATTCTAAAAGTAATCTGCCACCGGTACCGGCGGGATCGTGGTTAGTTTCCGATGCGCAGAAGAAAAATCTGGCCCACCCTATATTTTTACAGGCCCACCCTAAAGTAAATTTCTGCCTACGCTACTGGTCCGCACAGCAGCAACAACCAATCACATGAATCTCTTGCCCCCGACACACAAAGCAATAGCAATGTTAAAACTAAGTAAACTGGAAAAAAAAATAAAAATAAAAAAAATCCCCAACAGGCGAAAACCTACCAGTTTCACCCACTGTCTCTGCCTCCTCCCTCCATGCCTCGCTCCTCTGGTTTGTATCCCGGTAGATGAACAGAGACTGATCATACAGCACCGGGTGATTCACTACCGCCATAATGAATTTTCCCTCACATTTTTGGAATATGAGGAATTACCTGCGTAGTCTCTCCCAACATACACGCGGTCTGATTGGCTAGCGCTTGTACCGGCAGATTTGCATAAACGGGATTTCATGGCTGACGCTTCTGCCGAGGTGCCAAAAGTTGAACATTGCTCAACTTTTTGAAGCGAGCAACGCCAGCAAACGCTCCACGTCGCTTCCCAAAATACAGTTCTACTAAAAGTGACGTCACCCCATTCAAAGTGAATGGGCAGAAGCGTTTGGAAGCTGTAACCCACGCCACCGTGTGGACGGGCCGTCACAGTGGCTCTGCGCCAGAAACATCAACAAATAAATAAATAACAAAAAAACAAAAACAAAAAAAACATTCTGGAATATCACCCCTCCACTCCCATTAACATCCCTCAGCTAGCAGCTGCGCTATCTACAGATTCCGTGTTTGTTGACTATCTCCCGTCAGGGCTCTCCCAAGGCTTCAGGGTAGGGGTCCTCCCATCTCCCACAGTGACTTTCGTAGCAAGAAACTTACAGTCAGCCGCTAAAGAACCCAACATAGTTTCCCAGCTCATCGACAAAGAACTTCTCAAAGGATATATAGTCGGTCCTTTTAGCTCCTCCCCCTTCTCAGTGTTCCGTTCAAATCCCATCGGAATAGCCACACGTAAATAAAAGGCTGATTTTCGATCTGTCCGCTCCCTGCTCCGGCCCATTCTGCAGCGTCAATAGCATCATCCCTCCAGATCAGTTCTCCCTTCACCATGCCTCAGTGGATAATGCAATAAAGATGATCAAGTTCACAGGGCACGGAGCTCGGCTCTCCAAAGCGGACATTACCGATGGCTTCAAATCATCCCCATTCATCCGTCTCAGTGGAACTTGTTCGGTATTAAGTGGGAGTCCAAACTATATCTTCGCGTTCGCCTGACCTTCGGGTGCAGAAGCAGCCCCTGCATCTTCAATTCCTTCTCGGAAGCGCTCTATTGGATCCTGCTGAACATCGTCAGAATCCCCTCTGTCCTTCACCTACCGGACGACTTTCCTCCCCATAAACCCGCACAGGGACAGCTCAGGGATCTCACTGGCCAAGCTTAAACACTGCTTCAGGAGTGAGGTGTCCCTCTCTCCAAAGAGAAAACGTTAGGTCCCGTCACACGCTTAGAGTTCTTAGGCATCATCCTCGAAGGCGTCTCTCCCCTCAAACAAATCGCAGCGCATCCAGGACATCACCAAGTCATACTGCGAGCAACAAGTTATCACAAAACAACAGTCGCTCTCCCTTCTCGTACACCTCAACTTCGCCATGCACGTCATCCCCCAGGGGCGCTCGTTCATCTCCCGCCTCCTGGACGCAGCATCAGCGGTCGACAACCTCCATGACTGCGTTTTCTTAGACGAAGGCTGCCGCTCAGACCTTCGGTTCTGGTCCCTCCTGCTCGCCCACTGGAACGGAATTACTTTATTTTACGATGGCCTCGTGCGTTCCTCTGACTCAATGAGGTCTTCACGGATGCCGCCCATCCATGGGTTTTGGGGGGTTTCTTCCAGGGAGAGTGGTTCGCAGGGTCATGGCCCCGTCAATTTCTACCTCAAGCAAGTTCTCACTAAATCCAGCCTATCACCCATATCATACCCGGGGCATTCCTTCAGGATAGGTGCAGCCACCTCTGCTGCTAATCAAGGTCTCTCTACCTCATCCCTACAACAACTAGGACGGTGGTCCTCCTCCGCCTTCACAACCTTCATTCATCCGGACATCAGCGCCGTACAGGCTTCCCAAAGATCTCTCAGACCCTAACTATGGTAGTTATACATATAACTGGTGGTGGCTCAAACACATTCACAAGTATACATGTCTCACTAAGGTTCCCGATATTCAAAACTGCATTCCTGTCCTAATTCCGCGGGCCCCGCCCACAGGGAATAATGTCTCGTCTCACGCTGCAACCACATGTAACGGGCTTCATCTCCGGCACACAGGTATTTCATTCCCAGGCCTTGCTCAAACGTATCAGTGTAAAATGTATTTCCTGCAGTCCGCGTGGACTCGGGCCACCGTACACTCCGGTGTCAGTTACAAAACAAAGGAAATAAAGAAAGAGTAAAGAAAAAGATATATATATATATAGCCTGCGAAGTCAGGCGTGGCGGAAGGCCACCGTACACTTCGGTGTCAGTTACAAAACAAAGGAAAAAGAAATGAAGAGTAAGAAAAAGATATATATATATATAGCCTGCGAAGTCAGGCGTGGCGGAAGGCCACCGTACACTTCGGTGCCAGTTACAAAACAAAGGAAAAAGAAATGAAGAGTAAAGAAAAATATATATATATATATAGCCTGCGAAGATGCGTGGCGGAAGGCCACCGTACACTTCGGTGTCGTAGCGGAAGGCTACCGTACACTTCGGTGTCGTGGACGTTGGGCCACCGTTACAAAACGAAACCGCTCGCTCCTCGGCGTAGTCAAGCCCTGCTGGCCAGGCATGCGACCCGCAGGTCGTTTTCAGGTAAGACCGGCACTGATTTCGGCAGTCAGAGTCTCAGCATGACCAGTAAGCTCCGGCAGTGATTCCGGCACAGTGTCGCTCATATACGTGTTAATCTATTATCTCTCCTTCCCAGATCACCAGTCACCCCACAAGGTAAGCAACTCAGTTCATCTCAGTATTCATACTTCACTGGTTTTGGGGATTTCATCGGAGCGGTGCTTTCCCTCCTGAATGATTATCCTGCAAACCGGGGCCTAATCGCCAAACACCATTACATTCTGCTGTTGTATTATCATGGCAATCATTTCATTCATATGACGTGTAAACAATAAATATGTAATTCTTACATCACGTCTCTCCGGTTTGAAATGAAAGCTTTAGCGCAAGTTCAATAAGGAAGACCTAACTCGAGTCACTCACACGTCACTCTATGGCTCCCTTCCCCCCTCATTAAATACGAGGGCGTCACCCCTCAGCAGCCAATCGCTGCACATGCTAAATGCCTTAAATGCCTGCTCTTCCTCCCTGTCAGTTGTCATTGCAGATGATCACACGCAACCCGCCTCCACCCCTCTCGCCTCCTGTCTCCTTCAGGACAAAGCTAAACCTTCCTCCTTCAGACCGGTCTCACCTACTCATCACCACCACCAGTGTCTAGACCCCGGGGATTTCATCGGAGCGGTGCTTTCCCTCCTGAATGATTATCCTGCAAACCGGGGCCTAATCGCCAAACACCATTACATTCTGCTGTTGTATTATCATGGCAATCATTTCATTCATATGACGTGTAAACAATAAATATGTAATTCTTACATCACGTCTCTCCGGTTTGAAATGACGTTGTCACAAAGCAGGCAGATGCATTTTCCCGAACCGGCGGAGACGAAGAAAAACTCGAGTTCCCAGTCCTCTTTAAATGTTCGATATTCCTCTTCATATTTTCGTTTCCTATATTCCTTTGCCATTTTTGCATAGTGCTGTAAGCTAGTTTTCCCAGTGTGACGGAGCAATTATCTCGCGCACCTGCAATCAGAGCGCGAAACCTGAAATAATTTGTGATTGGTTGTTCAGAGGGATGGGGAGGGGCGGCTTAATAGACTGATGTGTGACTTGTGAGTGATAATGAAATGTTGATGAATTCTGCTGACAATGTTTTTGTTTTTCGTTTTTTAAAGATTTTTTAAGTGGGACTTAAAAGAGCCGCAACTAGTCTTAAAGGAGCCGCATGGGGCTCGCGAGCCGCGGGTTGAGTATCGCTGCCATAGACTGTATATATAAATGGACGTAGAGTCCGTGACGTCACCCATAGGATTCTGCAGAGTTGCCGAGAAGCCCTTAGTAGGCGGAGTCGGCCACTAACGGCTCGACAGTGACGTCAGAGTTCAACTCCCGCCTCCTCCAAATAAGGGCAAAGAGGCGGAGCCGAGGCGGGACCTCCTGCCACCGAGCTGGAAGTTCCAGAGCTAGCTGAAGCTACCAAGCTAAGCTACCATGTTCCCCATCTGCACACTGCCGTGGCATTTTACGTTTCTAAGGTAAGCGGACATGAAACTATTCAGCAAAACTATAAATAATAATCTAAGTTATTGAGTTTTTAACATAATACTTCAGAATCTTAAAATCCCTTAACGTTTGTATGCAATTGTGCTAAATTCAACACTGGAATCAAGCAAATATTAATATGTTTGCATGACATTAGTTATTTATATTTTGATATCACTTAATTATACGTTTAATACATTTAAGTCAAGCTACAGTAAGGTACATGTGATGGTAGCTAGTTAGTGCTCTTACCTGTGAGGCCTCCTCCAAACAGCATAATAACCAGACTGTATCATTAAATCTAAGTACCAGTTCTAGATCCTTGACTTTAGACAAACAATTCAAAAGACAAAATGTATTTAAAGACCAATCTTTATTTGAATGTGCCTCTTAACCTGATATATTAGTTATACAGTAATAGTATTGACAATCTAAAAAAACTGAGCAACTCAACAGTCAACTTTATGTTTCTTATTGTCTAAAGCATTTATTATTTTCATTTTCCCCCTCTCATATTCAGTGTGGAGGGATTGAGACAGTCTGGTGTCCAGAGAGCAGCAGAGACTTCAGGGAGAAACCTCCGTGTGATGGACGTCCTGTCTGTTGGTTTGGAGAGGACTGAGGGTCTTTCCTCTTTGAGGAGGACCAGGCCTGATGGAGGAGCCCATGCTGGGCAAAGCTGATACCAACTGCACAGGCCTAGTCTGTCACTTTATTTGACTAAATGTGTTTACTTATACATTTAATAGGTTTACACCTTCTGTCCATATGTGCTTTTTATTTAAAACATTTGATTAACTTTTGGTTCACATTTCAATAAATTGTATTTGCACTCCTTTTGTCCATTATTCTTACTGAAAATGTTAGATTACACATTCACATCTGACTGAAGATTGGCCCCATTTATGTGTGACGTTGCAAACTCTGCAGTACAAGGCACAAGCGATGTGAAGCTCATAAAGCGAGGCAAATAGAAATAATCAGCTGATGGAGTGTAGATGTGGAAATAGGTGCATTCGATCAGCTGACTGTTTTTACAATAAAAGTAGTTTCTTAGTGAATGTCCTGTACTGGTCTTAAAATCTCATAACATCAGCTTTTAATGTTCCTCTTGGATGTTCTTCTTGACCCTCAGAGAAGGAGAACATGTCCTGTCTTTCAGGCATGTCCTTTCCTAACAAAAAAGACAGGAAACATAAAACATTTTTTGCAGAACAACTGTGTTATTTATGAAAGCGGTGTGTTTGTGTGTTTAGGGGCTGTAGATATAATTATTTTGTAATTGTAATGTTTTTTTTTTATTTCAACAGTGAGCTACAAAGACAATTAGATTATGAATGAACAGTATGAAGTTCATCAACATTGAAATATATGTTATATATATATTTAACTGTTATCAAAACGTAGTGCAACTGTAGAAGCTTGCTCTGTTGTCTCAATGAAAGGATAACTTTTACCACGTTTTTTACAGACAATATTGAGAGATAAATTGTAGCAGTTCTCACTATGTGTTAAATATCTTTGCCTTCAATACATTAAATTAGAAAGCTGACAAAGTCATAGTGCTTGTTAACATCTAAATGTAACTTTTTGCATGGAAAAAAACCCTCAACTTAACTGATGTGTAGGTGATCTAGTATTTAGTATTGTTTAATGGAATGTATATCAGTGTATTCAAGTCAATACTTCATTTATTTAACCAATATCTTTCTTGATTCTTTGTACAGTATGAAAAAAAGAGTCTTTGTACCTGTGCTGAAGTTCACTGCTGTGAGGAGTCCAGTTCTGTCTCTCACTCTCTGGTCCAGCCTGTCTGCATCACCTGGACACTTTAAACAAACAGATATATAATGTAAAGTACCATGTGTACAAACAATATAACTTATTCTCTTCTGTTGAACATATTGGATTGTGTATTGTCCGAGTCAGGGTCCTTTTTATTTTACTGTAACTTTGGAAGTTGTGTTACCAATGCTTATTGTTTATTTGATACCCATTTGGTAATGCAATTAATAAAAACAACAAGGTTTGGGTTCGTTCTTCAGATGACTGTGACGTTAACGTGTAAGCTCAATAATGAACTCCAGCTCAACCAACCATATTGTAATATCTAAGTAATCATCTTGAAATATGACATTAATAATTGTAATATACACACATCTTATTGTGAGGTTGGTTTCACATACACTACTTCGACATTAGCTTGCCTACATACTTGAGCATAGCCAATTTAAATTAACCTTAGCGATGCATACAGTTCCTACCTACATAATAAAATATCTCTCTAAGTTACAAGGATGTAACCTTATTTTATCAACCTCAAACAGAAGCCGTTTGTTCAACAGTATTATCCAACTTAACGCTTAACACTTGTCTATTTCGTTTTAACCTTTATATATACAGTCTATGATTTTAACTTGGAGGCTACGATTAGCATTGTTAGCACCGATGTAGCTACCACTCGCTTACATGTTAACCCAAGCCTTAACATTCATTACGTAGCTGATTGAAATCATTAACAAAAAATAAAGCACTCGAATTTCACTTACCACAAAACCGCATTCATGCACCGTCTGTTTTAACCGCAGAGCGAGTCACAATAGTCCGATATATAAGCATGAAGAACAAACAACCACGGCCGGCTACAAGTTGTGTTTCCTGGATGAGCTGAGCAGGCAGAGTCCCTGTAGCTAGCTTAACGGAGCAGGTAGCAGAGACAAGAAGCTAGCAGCAGCAGTCACTTGACAGAGCCGTCACTCAATGTGACCACGCCCTAATTTACGCACAAACTTTAAGACCTAATATAAATAAAAGGGTCGTGTTAGAAAACAATTCACTCACAGATCCATAATTATGAAGGTGGAATCTAACTATATCGATAATCAAATGTATGGAGCCAGGGGTAGAAACATGTTTTTTTCTGCTGTAAAATTGGGCATTTTAACATGGGGGTCTATGGAAATTGCGGAGGTGGGGAGCGGAGCATGGCTTTGCAAGCATCGTGAGCATCAAATGTTGAGCAATGTTCAACTTTTGATGCTCCCGATGCTTTCGAAGCTGGCATCAGCCAATCAAATCCCGTTTATGCAAATCCCGCGAGTACAAGCGCTAGCCAATCAAACCGCGTGCAAGCTGGGAGAGCCAGACCGCAGTTCATTTCCTCATATTCCAAACGAGAAATTACGGTAGCAAATCACCCGGTTCTTTCCGACCAGAACTATTTACCGGGATACAAACCGGAGGAACCAGGCATGGAGGGAGGTGGCAGAGACAGTGGGTGAAACTGGTAGGTTTTCGCCTGTTTGGGGAGTTTATATCCAGTTTACTTCGTTTTAACATTGCTATTGCTTTGTATGTCGGGGCGGGAGATTCATATGATTGGTTGTTGGTCGCAAAAAATCGCCAAGCTTCAGACACGCCCAGCATCAAGATTTTTCAAGATTTTTTTCATGCCTGTGTGTGGACGGGCCGGGCTCTGGGAAATCATGTTGGGCAGTTTTTATTATTTTCTGCTGACACTGTGTGCAACTACCTGAAGTATTTCTCCAGGTCGAGGACCACCAGGCTGAGGGTCTTAGCAGGGTGACGTGTCTGATGCTGCTGCACCCAGGAGCTCAGCGTGGGACCGGAGCCTGCACCATGGCCGCTGCGCCGGACACACACACACACACACACACACACACACACACACACACACACACACACACACACACACACACACACACACACACACACACACACACACACACACACACACACACACACACACACACACACACACACACACACACACACACACACACACACACACACACACACACACACACACACACACACACACACACACACACACACACACACACACACACACACACACACACACACACACACACACACACACACACACACACACACACACACACACACACACACACACACACACACACACACACACACACACACGTTATTAGAATGTTTGATATTCCCCCATAAGGTTTATTACAGTTGCATCTGGTCTCATTAAGCAAAGGGGTCTATCACTCTGTTAATGTAATTGTTCAAGTGTAAAGTAGCAGCTGACCTGAATGTAGCTGTGGGTCAGAGTGATGAAGTCATCAACAGTCATCTGCATCACAACAAGTGCCTCTCGTACACACTCTGCATCCTCTGGCTGGACACATACAGGGTGTCACAAGACATTTTTCACCTTGCACGTTTTTTTTCCCTTTTCTTTATTATGTAATTTACAAAGACATGCATAACAGGAAATACAATAATAAAATACAAGGACAATGCTTGCACACATAAAAAAACAAACAGAAGAATAACATAGGGGGTGGGGGGTTACAGTGTCAATTGTATTTTCTTCATGCAAAAGGTCTTGTATGAGTACATGATATACGCCATAACATAGATATACTTCGATTTTTTTACAAAGGGGAGTGGCCCAGATCCAGGATTGACCTTATCGTGACCCATAGTCTATTATCTACCATATAAAAAATCTGATAGGAAGGAGGCAGCTTCTTCCATACTTTACATGTTCCTTCAGCCATTTATTTAAGTCGAAGCATGGGCTTTCTGACTTTCCTTTTCATTAGAATGAGGCGTTTAGTTGAGAGGCATGCCTGTAATATTCACCCTTCAATAGAATTATTGAGTTTGTGTGTGTGTGTGTGTGTGTGTGTGTGTGTGTGTGTGTGTGTGTGCGTGTGTACCACCTGTGCACAGGGGGCCCTCCTCATCCAGCTCACACTGCGTGGGATGCCTTGTTTCTCGATGGCGCAGTTACAGCCCAGATCCTGCAGCGCCGCCAGCAGAGTCCCGCCTCCTTCCAGCTGTAAGAGAGCTGCAAACAGAAACACTGAAGCATGTCCTCAACAAACCCTCACATTGCTCAAATCATGGCTGCAATGCATACAAGTATATGAATGCTGAAAAGATGACACTAAACAGCAATGCTGGCTTAGTTGTGTCATAAAAAGGTGAAGATCTCTATGATAAAATGATAATGAATTATTGTTAAAATATTTGGAATTATGAAAGTTATGAATATTTTGACGTTCGAACAGAGTTTCACCGATGGAAAAAGAGGGACATCAAAAAACAGCAGAATTTTTACTGATGAAGAACATACACTATATAGACAATATGTATTGGGACATTCCTCTTAATCGTTGAATTCAGGTGTTTCATGCAGGTGTCTCATTCAGTCCCACTGCATCTTGTATCTATGTCAGGATATAATGTGTTTAGGAAGGACAGACTGAAGGGAAAAGGAGGGGGTGTGTTGCTTTATGTGAGGAATACCATTACCTGTAGGGAGATTGCACTCCCAGCTAATATTGAGTTTGATTGTGTTGGTGTGGAAATCAAACTATCTGAGGAAATGTCCCTCACCATGATTTGCCTGTATCGACAACCCACTGCTAAGGTGGATTTATATGACCAGGTAAAACTCATGCTGAATTCCTGTGACTCCAACAAAGAGCTAATTATTGTAGGAGACTTTAACATCAACTGGAATGATAAACAAAATAGAAAGAGCTTAAAACGGATTATGGATAAACACAACTTAATACAACTAATGGATCAACCCACTAGAATAACCAAAACCTCCAAGACTATGATAGATTTAGTATTTACTAACAAAGCTGACAGAATAGTTCAAACCTACTGACTGGTCTTTCTGACCATAATCTTGTTCTTTTTGCCAGGAAACTCACAAAAAGAAGGTTCATGGCCACAGCTAAAACTCCTGCCTTCGGTTCTCGCTTCATCCCCAAAAACCTGCAACAACGTTTTATGGAGGCAGTGAAACTTAATTGGGGGGGACACTCTCTCCTCTGAAGACATTGGTGAAAACAGTAATTGGTTTATATCTAAAATTAACGATGCAATGTCTTCCTTTTCAAGAAGAAGGTGCCTTAGGGACAGGACGGAACATCATGTTCCCTAGCTGAATCTACAATGCAGGAATTTAATGAAATCCAGAGACCAACTATTAAAGCAGAGCTTGAAATCCGGACTATCCACTGATAGACAGAAATGCACTCATGCTCGTGACAAGGTAACACAAACAATAAGACAGGCCAAAGTTAACTTTTTCATCAATATCATTGAAGGTGCGAAAGGTAACGGTGAAAAGGTTTGGCAAATCTTAAATTAATTATTTGGTAAACATAAGAAACAGGAAAATAATGCTCTAGAATAAAAAATCAATGATGCCCTGTTAAAAGACCCTGCTGTATTGGCCAGCTCACTCAATGAGTATTTCATAAATAGTGCTCTGGACATTACAAAGCTCTTCTCGCCATCTGAGGTCTCACCTAGCCTGAGTGTGGATACACACCCCATTTTTGACCTGGAGGAAATCACAGGCGTTGAGGTACAAAATATAATCTTAGGGTTAAGAGGTTCTAAGGCAGGGGTCTCAAACTCAAGGCCCGGGGGCCAAATCCGGCCCGCGACTTCATTTTATGTGGCCCTGCAAGAGCTTGCAAAGAATATAATATGTTTATTATACGGTTACATGCCACTTTACAGAAGCAGGTTGCCCATAAACTACATATCCCACAATGCATCTCGTTTTGTGACATGCGCACTGAAGAGACTTGCAATTATTTGCTCTAGACTTCTGCTTTCATACGTAGTTAATTACTAAGTTATTATCCTATCCGATAATAATCCAATTCAGAGGCAATAATGTAATATAATACATTATTTTATATATATATTATATATTTATAACCGGCCCTTTGAGTGCAACCTTTATGCAAATGTGGCCCGCAATGAAATTTAATTTGACACCCCTGTTCTAAGGCTAGGGATGCATATGATTTCGACACCAATTTTATAAAGACACATATCGACAGTCTAATAAAACCAATTACTATGCTAGTAGTAAAGTGGTCCTGGAAAGTGGCCACGGTGACACCGATTTTTTAATCTGGGGATAAGGCAATGATGTCCAATGACAGACCTATCAGCATCCTCCCCTGTGTCTCTAAGATAGCTGAGAAATGGGTGTCAAAACTAATCACCAAACATTTAGATAAAGGTTTCGCTCGACTCCACCCAATGCAGTTTGGCTTTCGTGCTCACCACTCCACTGAGACAGCCAACTGTGTCTTTGTGGAAAAGATTAAATGTATGTTGGACACAAGCCCATATGTAGGTGCTGTCTTCCTTGATCTCAGGAAGGCTTTTGACACTGTTAAATGAGCTCCTTACAGAGCTCATTTCAATTTTTCGGCAGATTTAATACATTGGTTAAAGTCTTACTTATCGAACAGAAAACAGTGTGTTTAGGTCAGCGGTGCCAAATTGCCCTACCTTGTTGGGGTTCCAAAAGGTTCCATTCTTGGACCATTACTGTTTTCACTGTACATTAATGACTTGCCTAATGTATGTCCTGAGTTGAATGTGAAAATGTATGCCAATGATGCGGTCATCTTTGTACAGGGGAAAAAGACTGAAATAATCTCATCCTGTCTCTCAAATGCTTTGGACAAGGTTCAACACTGGCTGAACAACATTTGCTTCCAGTTAAATGTAAAACAAACAGTATGCATGATGTTCAGTAAACGACCAGTAAAAATCAAAGGATCTAATGTGTTTTTAAACGGAGCAGAAATATAACTAGTCTCCCAGTTCAAGTATCTTGGAGTCATAATGGACTCGAACTTGACTTTTAAGAAACATATTAAGAAAGCATCCAATACTATTAAATTCAACTTGCAAAATGTTAAACAAATTAGAGCTTTCTTAACTGTCAATGCTGCAAAGTCATACCTCCACTGCATGATTCTATCCCACATTGAATACTGTTTTACAAACTGGTCGTTTGCTTGTGCCACAAACCTGAAACCCATAGAACAGCTGTACAAGAGAGCTATCCAGGTGTTTGACAGAAAGCCGTATTCATACCACCACTGTACCATCCTTGAGAAATATAATTTCTTGAGTTTTGACAATTTTAAGTATTTTTGTGTTTTATTTATAAATGTTTACATGGACTGCCCCCCCCCCCCCTTGGGGGAATTCATCCACAAAAAACACACTGGACGCTGCACTAGGTCAGAAACCCGAGGAGACTGCGAGGTCCACCGTAGACGGACCACTTTTAGACAAAATGTACTTTCAATTAAGGGCAGCTCTTTGTGGAATAGTCTCCCAACTGAGATACGGGATTGTCCTACTCTCAATAGTTTCAAAGGTCAACTCAAAGAATGGTTGAGAAACAAACAGACGTGCAATCACTAAATAAATGCACTTTAATACAGGGGTATCTCCTCTTGCACTTTACATGTCGTTGCTGCTATATTGTATTACCATGTCATACATACTTGTGTATGCTGCTCTTGCTCTCTTGCACCTTTTGTATAACATGTATTTTCTTTGTAAAATGTAAATTTCTTAAATGTTTTTTTGTGAGGGACTGTGGATGGAAATTAGCTGAAAGCTAAATCTGGCACTGTTATGACACATTTTAATGTTTGAAGTGTTTATTACAGTGCATTGTCCCTCCGAAATAAACGATTAAAATAAATTAAAATAACATTTGTATAAAATCAAGCACCTAGCCATGCAGTCTGCCTTTACAAACATTTATGAAAGAATGGGTCGTTCTAAAGGGCGCACTGAATTTGAACGTGGTACTGTAATAGAATGCCACCGTTGCAACCAGTCAGTTCTTGAAATGTCTTATCTCCTAAATATTCTGCGATCAACTTTAAGTGGTATTATTGCAAAGTGGAAATGTTTAGGAACCTCAGCAACTCAGCCACGAAATGTCAGACCATGTAAAAGTGGCCAAAGCTGTGCTGACTCAATAAATGCACAGTTCCAGGTCTGGCATTGATATAAACACCAAAACTGTAGGAGCTTCATGGTTTTCATGGCCGAGTAGCTGCATCGAGCCTTACATCACCAAGCACAATGCCAAGCGTCGGATGGAGGGGTGTAAAGCACGCCGCCACTGGACTCTGGAGCAGTGGAAACGTGTTCTGTGGAATGACCAATCACGCTTCTCTATCTGGCAGTCTGATGGACGAGTCTGAGTTTGGCGAATGCCAGGAGAATGTTACCTGCCTGACTATTGTGCAACTGTAACGTTTGGTGGAGGAGAGATAATGCTATGTGTAGGTGGCCTAATACTTTTGTCTATATAGTGTATGTTGTGAATGCTTCTCAGCACAAAATGACCTTTAATAATTCTTAAGCACGAGCTGATTGATCCACTTAGGCACTGTGCTGATTGTTTCTCTGTACCTGGGTCGACAGCCACCACCATGTGCTTGATGCACTCCTCCGGCCTCAGAGCCTTGGCAGCCTCAGCCAGAGCTTTCCTCTCGGCTCTCTGCCTCTCCTGTTCCTGCCGGTGCCCCTCCTTGGCCCTCTGATGGCCCTCCCTGTTTTGCTTCTTCATCAGAACCTCTTTCCTGGAGCTCTGGATCTCCAACGTCTGCTTGGCAGCATTCTTCTTGGTGTCGGCGGGTGGCAGCCCTTGCTGAGGGAAAACTGCAGCCTCATCTGGGCTCACTGTTCTCACCTGATGGAAGCTGAGCGGCTGCTCTGACTCTGACAAGCCATTCTGTCGAGAGAGCTGTAGATCACCCAGTTTGGATGGCGAATAGTGTTCAGCATCTTTCCCATTAGTGACAGACGAGGAGGCACTAATCACACTTTCCTGTCTTTGTTTGAGTCTCTGTGCCAAAGGGACATAAGGTGCATCGTCATCAGAATCGCTGCTGATCATCATTACATCAGCCGCTCCTGAATATGTGCCCACATTGCCTGAGTGTGTGTTATCTGTGCTGCTCTGGGAAGCTGGGTGGGGGTGTCGACCCGACTGCAGGAAGTCAAACACCGGAAACTCCTCATCCATGTCGCTGCTGGAGTCACTGCAGCCACCATGTTCCCTCATGCCCGAGCGACAGTAACTGGATATAATGAGACACAAGTATTACAGGACCATCAAGGAGCAGGCTATTCCAAGCTCCAGGAGTGATTTTAATTCTGTTATAGACATCCCACCAAGTTTAATTAAACAAATCTACATTTTAGTCTAGTTGAAAGCTAACTCGAAATGTTGTACCCCAAAGTGTTATGTTCGAAATGTCTAGTGCGGGTCCCCAGCACATAGAAACTGCCGGATGCTAACTTGCATATGTTGGGCAATTTTCACAATTAGCATAAGTTGTGTTAATTTAAATGAATGGCATTATGGCCTATGTAAACAATAATGAAAAAATGACTTGGCCGATTTGGAAAATGTTACAGTGATTGTGGAGGTAATTGAGGATGCCGAGTCCATTTCTGACATTTTCAGGATATACAATTGTGGGGTATTTCTATATTACTTTGTAAGGGTAAACCCCAGCTCGGTTCAATAACCAGAACCCAGTGAACAAAGATAACTGGGATAGATAACACGCCTTATTTGTTAGTGTGGATCTTGTGACTGTCAGTCATGTGAATCTGTGTGTGTGTGTATGTGTGCCATTTTAAACAGACTCTTCTTTGTTCCTCCATTAACACTCCTTGTAACACAGCAATGAGAATACATTATGAAAACACAGTTTATGAAAACACTTTTATCCTTCAATAAACTCTAACAACAATTTGACTAGAAAGTGGCCATATTTGTAGTCCCAATCAACTCGGCAACCTCAGAAACCCCAAAATAAAAAATTAACATTGTCAAAATCAGAAAAGCAATTGTTGAACTATTGTCTCCTATTGGTAATTCTTGCTAATTAACTAAACTTGTGCTAATTAACGAATTTTACGATAATTGTGCAAATTGCCCAACATATGCAAGTTAGTATCCTGCAGTTTTTATGTGCTGGGGATCCGCACTATACATTTCTAACATAAAACTTAGAAACGGGTTCACTATAGGGACTATAGCTGCGTCGCACTTCCCAAAACTTGCATCCCTTCGTCCCTTACTTGCGTCTTTTCCCTGCGTCTTAGTCCCTCCCACCAGGGATGCATGGAGAGATGCAAAGAAACTAGGAGAAGAGAGAGGACTAGAGGCAAGGAAATTAGTTTTAAGAGCTATAGAGAACCACAGTCCTAAAACCCGGAAGTAAGTTAGCATTTTTACCACTTCCGGTTCATTCGACAAAAAGCAATGCAATTTATCATAGGATTTTGGAAAATAGCTCGAAATAAGGTCTGTGTTTGACACAAATTAAAGAGACAGATCACGTTTTGTTCTACGACATTACATACATCAGATCTTTGAAGAGTTTACGTGTCTGAAAAACGATGGTTGTGAACAAGTGGCTGAATAGGACTACAGAAGTTGTCGAGGCCGTTGTACGTCCTTACACCGAACACGTAAACACTCCCGCTACGTTTGTTTGCCCGGTTCTGCTTGAAAGCAAGTACCTGCGCTCTTGCAAACTGTTAAAACAAACGCTTCAACTTGAACAATTTTGAATCTGTAGTTTTGAATATGGATCTTAAGTTGCGTGACATTGAAGCAGCGACCCTGCTGTAGTTCGTTCATAGCATAACGTTAGCATTTTGCTTCTGTCGACTAGATTTATGATTAGAAAATTATAAAAGTATGCCACATGCCTATCCGCATGTGGATATTATCCAGCTGAACAAAACGTGATCCGTCTCTTAAATGTGTGTCAACCACAGACCTTACTTTGAGCTATTTTCCAAAATCCTATGGAGAAATTGCATTGGTTTTTGACAAAGGAACCGGAAGGAGTTTACTTCCGGATTTTAGGATGCGTCACTGCGGTTCTCTAGGGCAGTGGTTCCCAAACGGTGTTCCGCGGTACACTGGTGTGCCGTGAGGCAAGTCCGGGTGTGCCGTGGGATTTTGTGACAACCATACGTTATTATTGCAATATACAACTACACAAAAATAATTATTTTTTTATTTACTATATCAGTACTTTGTAGGTTTATATGTACGTAATCTGCGCGACTTGCGCGTCCACATCTCCACGTGCAGTGCTGCATAAACATGGCTGAGTCAGCGATAACTTTCCAGGGGTGGAGGTATGCCCATTATTTTGAGTTCGTCCAAAGAATATACAGGAATGTGACGGTGAGGTGCAAACTGTGTCCAGGCCAGAAGCTGTTATCCACTGCTGGAAACACCACGTCAAACCTCAACAAACACCTGCAAAGAACACATGCTAAGGTGAAGCTACCGCACACGCTATTTGTTGTTTGTTTATATCACGCAGTCTGTTCTTCTTCTCTGTCTTCCGGTTGTTGCCTGTTTTGAATGACAAATACACACTACCGCCGCCTGCTGGTAAGGAGAGTTATTGCCACTCACGCATGCGCAGTTCGTACGTGCTCGGCGAGTAAAGTAACGAGTTACTTGATGTAGATAGTAACGAAGTAGTGTAATATATTACTTTTTTTAAATATGTAATATATTAAAAATGTTTAGTAACGACCCCATCTCTGGAGTTGGCGTTCTCTACTCTGATTTACATGAAGAACAACAGGAGGTCACGGCTCTCTGTTGAACAGGACTTGCGAGTGGCCCTCTCCTCAGTGCAACCAAGGATTACAAAATTCTGCGCGCCCCAACAGGCACATGTATCTCACTAATTTGTAAGTCGGCAAAAATATTTACAATAGCACATGTTTCAATGCTGATTGCTGAAATGTTACATTTATAATTTGTAGTTCAGGACCATGGACATTGCAGCTTCCTTGCATTGACAGTTCTCTGTGCTGAATTTCTGCTGAGTTTCCTTTGCCTCATTTTTTATTTTGTGAACTGTCTGGTTTAAATGAGTGTTGCTGCTTTGATGAAGCCTAATTTGATAACGTTTCAAATTAATTTCTGAATATTTCGTTAATAAATATTTCATGAGTAATATAGTTGTCTTTGTCACATTTTATTTGGCATTAGTAAATAATTATGCACATTTACAGATATTTTACATGATATGAGTGATAACACGTGTTATAAGGGCTATTTTTGCACAATAGGTGTGCCTTGAGATTTTTACTTGTCCTTTGGTGTGCCTTGGGCCAGAGATGGGGACTCGAGTCTGTGACTCGGACTCGAGTCGCACTTAAGTCGCACACACAAAGACTTCAGACTTGACTTGGACTCCTGCTCAAAAGACTTCGGACTCGACTTGGACTCGTGTTTTGGGACTCGTGAACAATCATTGTGTTTTCTATTTTTGGCGTATTAAAGGTGAGGTAGGTAAGTTTGAGAAACCAGCTCGAGATCGCTAGAATTTGAAAATACACAACCGGAGAAAATCTGCCACTTCTTCACAGAGCCCCTCCTCCAACACACACAAACGCGCACATGACCAATGAGGGCACGAGATACGTTTGTGCCCCGATGGAAGGCTGACAGGCAGGTAGGCTATCCAGTTACTTTAGCCGGGCCGGCTATCGGGATGTTAAGAGCATTCCATGGAATATAGCAAAAAGTGTATCTCGAGCCGGTTTCTCAAACTTACCTACCCCACCTTTAACATTAACATTAACATCATGGTAACACCATGGCGACCGGCGGCACACCTGCAGCTGTACCGCTTGTAATTAGGTTCAACTATAAAAACTTCGAACAAAACGCCGGCGGCACCAACAAAAGGAGCACACACTGCAAAGTCTGCAATATTAAAATCAAGGATGCTGGTGCAACAACGTCAAATTTCATCAGGCACTTGAAAACTCACCCGGAGAGGTCAGTCACATTAACGCATATGGACGGTTAGCAAACATGTTTAGCTCAGCATCAGCTATGTAATGTTAACTTAGCTTGCTACTAGCTTTGTAACTGAATATTTGAAAAGATGAGTGAATGTTTCCTTGTCACACTTGTTTGCGTTGAGTGGCGTTGACATCCAACTCTTGACATGACATAAAAAAAGGTCGGTAACGTTAATCATTACGTTCCGCTGCCACCATCTACTGGCTAACGTTAAACGTAGAAAATACATAGTTACATACATAAATACATCTGTCGGTTTATAGGCAGGTTACAGGTTTATTGTTGACCACGTAACGTTAATGTTACAGGTTTATCAGGTTACCATTACACTGGGTTTGAGTGAGAGGATAGAGGAATATGTTTATTTATAGTAGACTTAAAAGATGTAATTAGAGACCCAGTGTATTTAAACAATACGGTTGCAGAGGTCAATTTTAACATTTTTGTCCACTGGCCAAATGGCTAGCCTAGTGAATGTTGAAATGTTACCAGCCACTCAATAGATTGCCATTGTTATTTGTGGCTGGTGCGTGGCAACATACAGTACCAGCCACTTGCATGATTTACCAGCATTTGGCTGGTAAATGGTGTTAATGGTAGATATCTCTTTTGGAACAGGTCATGTTTTAATATCACCAGTTCAGTATATTTCAGATAATATTGCAAGCAATAGTTTTTAGTTACAATGGCACAGAACAAATGTTTACTTTGAAGTACTTTTAACACAGTTTCCCTGCGGGGGATTAATAAAGTATTTGTGATACTGATTTCTGATTCTGAAGTGTTTTGCTTATAAGTTGTTTGCATTTAGCTAAAGTGTGATGTTTTTCCTCATATTGCATTGCAATAGCCTGTTTAAAGTGATCATATAACAAACAACTAATCAGTACTGCTACTGTATGCTAATAGATATAGGAGTGATAATAATACAGTAAATGCTTTGAATGTCTTAGATATAGCTGTGCAGTATTCTTAACAGACTGGATAGCAGCAGACAATAGAAGGCTTATTACAACCAGAAGAGACATGAGACTTTTATTTTTTAGAGACTTGAGACTTGACTTGGACTCGTGACCAAAGACTTGAGACTTGATTCAAGTCTCACCCCACAAAGACTTGAGACTTGACTTGGACTCGTGACCAAAGACTTGAGACTTGACTTGGACTTGCAAAAAAAGACTTGTGAACATCTCTGCCTTGGGCACAACAAGTTTGGGAACCACTGCTCTAGGGGACGTCCTTTCCTCGGAGCGTCACATTAAGCAAAATCATGTAATTCATGTCTCAGCTGTGACTGAATGGAGATGACAATAAATACAAATGTAAAACAAAAAAAAGCTGTTCTTGCTCACAGACATTAAATCTGTCTCTCTTTTAATTGTATTGTGTTCATAATAAAAATGAATTGGAGATCATGAAATGTTTCCAATATACGAATACAAATATTTTTGTCCACTTTGAATTAATGTATCATTAAAAATATGATATATCTGACAAACAAAACGCTGTATAAAACTGAGGAGTGATTTCCTTTAATGTGTTATCTGTGTCCGCTGTTTAACTGCTCTGATGTTAAGAAGCATCAGTGATGCGCTGCAGCGTCCAATCAGTGAGCGATACACAATAAGAGGGCGGGGCTAGTGGCTGAAGATTACACTGAAGTGAACTGCTGGTGCAGAGCCGTATAAAGAGAGAGTTGCGTGAACTCCGTTCACTCAAATGGACAATTTTTACAGCAATGGCTAGGGATGGGTATCGAGAACCGGTACTAAGTCAATACCGGTACCTGATTGGACGGTATCGGTATACCGTTAAGCCGCTGGACAAACGGTGCTGCTTTCGGTATATCTGTTACGTCTACTTCCTTAGTTTAACTTTAAACCATTCTGGTTGGTTGGGAACCCTCATCCCGTGCGATGTATCCGGTTTGAGACCCCTCTGATTGGCCACTGTAAATGCCACTTGTCATCTCTCTCAACAGCGCTCTTATTATTGTTGTGAGACTCCCGCAGGCATGGCGGACAGAGCACTTTAAAAAATGTAGTGGCGATAGTGCAAGGTGCAATCTATGTACTCAATTAGTTGCTTGTAATGGGGGTAACACAAGCAACTTAATGAAGCATTTGGAAACGAGACACTCATTTAATCTAAAACGGTGCAGCGTATTTGACAGCCTAAACAATGTGGCTGCTAGCGATACTGCTAGCGCTAATTAATTAGTGCTAGCGGGCTTCAGCGCCGTGTGTAAATGTGACCTGAGCGAAGGCTCGCAGGCAGGTTAGCTGCTGCGCACGGGTAATATGTTTTGTTTACCTGAGTGAAGTCTTGCAGGCACATCGCCTTGTCTTTTTTTAGTTTGTTTATTAACACTGACAGTGTATTCATGTGAGCTCTTACACCTATAATAATGTGGCCTTTCATTGAATGCTTTATAAACCAGTTAAAGGTAGGGTGACCAGATGTCCCGCTTTGCGCGGGACTGCACAGCATTTTCACGACTTTTGGTGCGTCCCGCAAATTGAGAAGATGTCCCGCATATTTCATTTTGATTGGCTTAAACGCTTTTCTTTAAAATCAGATTCATCCAATGGCTGTTGAGAAAGCAGGGAAGGCTATCATCACGGGGCTGTGTTTGCTGTCAATCAAACTGTAACACACGGCGGGTGCTGGTCAAGTGTTAACCAATGAGAGTAACTCACTCACACACACCCCCCGCGGCCCCGCCAAACAACAACAACGAACGCAGGCGACGCAGCAGGTTTTGGAAAATGGAGGAAACTGAAACTACAGCTAAGAAGACACCAATAATGCGATTCTCACAAAACGTGTCGCTCAAAAAGAGACATCCCACTCTATGGAGACATTCCTACTCAAACCAAAAAATGATGGCCACTCAGACAAGGTAACAGCAGCAGAAATAACCAGTGTTACCATAGTGACTGTGGTAACAAGCTAGCGCCGACCATTTTTCCAGACTCTGAGATAGTAAAGAAAATGTCATGTGGTCGTACAAAAGCAGCGTCCATAATAACAGATGTGCTTGCCCCTGCCTCTGTGGAGAGTTGTTTGACAGAGCACCTGCTGTTGCTGTGATGGACAAAACTAAAAGCTATTTTATTTTATGTATTATTATGTTTCTGTTCCCTCCTGGCCAGTCTTGATTTGTATTTATGGTTTTATTTGTATCTATTAAAGGGATAGTGGAAATGGAACCTCAAATAGTTTCGTTTTAACTTATATACAAGCATAATTACGTACCAAAACAATCACACCTGATTAAAAAAATATAATAATTGCCTTACGCATGTTAGAAGCACTTTATTGCAGCTTCCCCAAAGTTTTTTAGAAACAAAATGTTCGACTCAGCCAAACCGGAAGTGACGAAAACTTAGGAAGACGATACGATAACAAACCATGGCGTCTATGCAGAATGAACGTGGAAGGGCAAATATACCAGACAAAGAAGAAGGATTGTACGAGGTATCCAGTGATGATAGCGAGTCAGAAACATCCTCTCGGCTTTCCTACGAAAATGTCGTTTTAGGAACTGAATCTGAATCCGGTTCAGTAAGCGACGATGGTGACAATATTGAGCCAGACGATGGACCATTACGTCCTTATTTGTTCGAGCCCGAGCCCGAGGTGATGGTTCACGGCATGGGCAATGGCGAGGATGACCAGGACCAGGCGCCAGATGATGCACCCCTACGCACAAATAATCTTGACTGGTAGGTCCCTAAGCATAGCTCACGCATCTTAAGATCACCTGTAGCCTTTACAAATATTAATCATTGTTAACCAGTTAAGCCCGAAGGTCCCCCCAGTGGACCCCTCCCACAGTTTTTTTTTCTCTCACATGTCTCAGGGCTTCTTAACATTTATGAAACTATTAATGTTTCATACCCTTTTAAAGGTAAGAAACTCCGCTAACTGACAATAAGAACAATTGTTAGCTAGAAAAAACACAAGAGTAATACCAAGCCTTTGAATTAGCATTGAGCGAAACAATGCTAACTAATGCTAACGCTTTTTTACACACAACACACGGTAGAAATGCCCTTATTACTATCTTAACTGCACAAACATTTCACCCACTGACGACGAATGACTGGGTTTCTTGGAAACGCATGCGTCGATACGCCATTCTCTGCATTTGCTGTCGCACTACAGCCATACAAAACACATCTATTCACCATAATAAAGGTCGGCTATTCACATGCAAATGCTATTGAATATCCGCCATTGTTTGTGCCCGTCTTCCTATGCTCTCGTCATCACCCGAAGATTCCCGACGATTCCCGAAGTATTTCGTTTCATTGAGAGGGCGCAGTAAAATTGAAAATAAAATGAAACTAGGCGCATGAAATTAAAAAAAATGGTTTATAATGCTTATTTTTAATAAAAATACATAAGTTAAACCCAAAATTCGCAGATTTCCACTATCCTTTTAATTTATGTTGTGCCTACTTGTACAGGTAATACACTAGTTGAATTAAGAAGATGCATTTCTAAACACTTGAAGTGAATAATGGCTGCTGCCTTGGTTAGCCTTAGTTTACTTTTCTTTATTAAGATACTAAATTGTTAGTGCATTTTTACTTCACTTTATGCTCTGTTATATATTTGTTAAGTTTTTTCTTTTCTTCCGGGGGGGGGGTGGGGGTTGGGTGCTGTTGAGAGGGTGTCCCACATTGTCCAACACAACCATACTCCTTGTCCCACATTTGGTTTGTTGGGATCTGGTCACCCGAGTTAAAGGTGGGGTAGGTAATTTTGGAGAAACCAGCTCGAGATCGCTAGAATTTGAAAATACACAGCCTGAAAAAATCTGCCACTTCCTTACAGAGCCCCTCCTCCAACACACACGAACGCGCACATGACCAATGAGGGCACGAGATAAGTTTACGCCCAGATGGAAGGCTGACAGGCAGGTAGGCCATCCAGTTACTTTAGCCGGGCCGGCTCAGATGATTGGTGGTGCTTTTTACACTACGGCTTCCACAGATGACATTTTCTTATGGATTTTTTGTCAAAGCACATCAGATATTCATTGCTATCGGGATGTTAATAGCATTCCATGGAATATAACAAAAAGTGTATCTCGAGCCGGTTTCTCTTACCTACCCCACCTTTAAACTTACAGATGTCATTGTGAATTGGAAAACTGCATTTAAATGTTGTTAAAGGTCACCGTTTCAATGTATGGTTCAGCAATTGTTGGTCGTTTTCTAGAAATTGACATATTTTAAGCTCAAAGACTTTGTTCTATGTTTAAACCTTCAGACACATGTTGACGTGTTTCAGTTCAGAACATCATTTATTTTGTGATGATTTAAAAGTACAATCCAGAATAATATACATACTCGCCTTTATCTTTTTGCCAGCTTAGCCTTTTTACCAATTTCTTCATATCACAGTTTTGCATGATGTCACTGTAGGACAATGTTTTAAGGATCTCTTGTCGAGCTAGGATGTCAGTTTGAAATGTCTGGATGAAGATGTAACTGATTTACAAATGTTAAAAAAAAAAATGTAAATGCCTCTTTTCATCCTCTGTCCGAGGGAAAACCCCAAAAAGCATGATAGGGCGAGCCAGGACCCTTTAAGTTATTTATTTATTTGTGTCTGCTTCTGAGAAGCTAATGTATAAGTTATACAGTTATTTCTGCAAGAAAATGACAATAAAATGACTATTTAATCTTCACATCTTGTATTCATGTCTATAATTTTGAGCACCAAATTATAGAAAAGTATCGATAAGAGTATCGAAAAATACCGATACCGATAAGCAGTACCGGTATCGGTATCAATAAAATCCTAACGATACCCATCCCTAGCAATGGCGTTGAACCTCTCAATAGTTCCCGGAAGTTAGCGGCAAATACTACCAGCGCAGTAGAGTTGCAGCAGAATAGACCGTTTGTGATGGTAAGACGTTTAAAAATGTATATTTTGGATATTATCAGCACATCTGAATCAAATGAACATATTAATTCAAGCATGTTAGTGGATTATCCCCCTCTATATGAGGAGATTTAGGGAACTATAACAGATTAGGCTAGCTATGAACAGCCTATTAATTGTAAATTAAGCTAAATATAACATTGGGGCGTGTTATTGTAGTGGGTGGAGGTGGTGAAATAAGGATATCCATTTTGGAGTTTAAGCAAGTATAATATATAATAAAAGGAGGTGTGTCCTATGCAGCCAGTGTAGTTATTTGATCCAGCACTGATTTTGAGTCATTAGGTCACATGACCTGGAAGTTATTGAAAAAACGAAAATGAATTTTCCTTAAAAATATTAATATATAATAGAAGAAGTACTAGAATCCAATATAAGGAGGTGTGTCTATTGTGTACAGACTAGTATTCAATTCAGAAAGTGATTTGAAGACATTCAGTCACATGACAGAGAAGCTATTGAATGAAAAAGCCATGTTCTATTACAACATTTATATAAAATATACAAATGATCCATTATTATTTCAAATGAATGTGCTCCATCAACCAATTTATTAGAATTTAAATTCATGATTTTAACTAATATGGACAACTCAGCATTAAGGTATTCATTTTTTTAAACGTTTCTGGTGATAAAAACAACAATGTATTGATGGTCCCTAAATGAGTGTACGCGGGTTAAGTACGAGGGCTACGAGGTTGAGCTTAACCGTCTTCCTGCTGCCAACTCCGGTGGAAACTGCAAGACGTCGAGTCGCTGGATGCGGCAGTCGAATATCCAACTTAAAACTATACTTCACCGCGGTGTCTAAGCTGCCAACATTTAAACAGAGAGCATATCTTTGGGTAACCGGATGTCTGTGCTTTGTATACTCACTTGAAACGATATCTTGTTGCAGGCGTGTGTTTACTAATGAGGTAAAGTACTAATGTAAAGACTTGCTACTAGCAGAAATGATTCATTAAATTCAACACACGGAACGTTAAATTGTGTCTGCAGAGCCTTTAGACTTCCCGGGTTGCAGATTGCACGGTAATGTTGCATTCGCGTTTATGGAACGTTTCGGAACTTCCGGTCCCCACCCGTCTGTAAGAGAACTAATAGTGTATGGATGTACACATTAAATACAAGCGCATTGCTTGAGTAATATATTTGTGTTTGTTTTATAAAAAGGAAAGTTGTTCATTAACCTCAATTAAATATATATTGTTACTGAAACATGACATTTTGTAAATCCTATATATAATAATAATAATAATAATTATATTTTTAATGATATAATAATATAATGCAACATAAATCCAGGCATTTTAAATATATGTTTTAGTATTTGCACTATCAAGCTCACGTTACTTCGTTCGCTTTTAGCTTCAGCTTCAACTAAACAGTATTTCAGAAGGCGGTGCGATCTACTGCATCTTTCTTGGGGATCTTAAATGCAGCACCCTTTCCGGATGTGACGGTATGACGTAAGTGACGTCAGATTCAAGATGGCAGCGCTTGCGTCCTTGATGCTCAAGTCCAGAACCGGTTGGTATCAAACATCTAAATTAGTTATTTCTACATTCCCGCATATTTACTTTACTTGAGAAAAATATTCATTTATTCTCAGCCACTCCGTCACTCTGTTAACATTTGTACACGTTTTAAATGTGCTACATGCTAACTAAGCTGAGCGAGCTGTTCAGTCTGTACATTAGCACTTCATGTCATTTAACGCATACTTGATACCAGCGTAAACATCGATATATATTTTTGAACAAGAATATTACTTTTGACGTTCGTAGAGATGTAATGAGACATATATTGGTAGTCAGATTCTTTACTTGAGTAAAAGTACTAATAGCACACTGTACAAACACTACATTTCAAGTAAAACTACTGCATCAAGAATGATACTAAAGTCAAAGTACGATTAAGAAAATGTGCTCAAAAGTACGAGTAGTAAAATAACTCATCGCAGAAAAAGCAACATTTAAAAAAAATTATATTTTAGAAATATATTAAAGCAAAAGCATGGAAATCTTCACATTTATCTTTGAAATATGATTGATGCCAATTCATTTTCAGATAACCCACTCAAGGTTTATTGTATATTTAGTTACCTAAATATAACGTTGGATGGCTATATCAAATAATAATTGTTGTGTGCCAAAATCTAAATGTATAAAGAAAGTAGTAAATCAATCTCTAAAATAAATGTAGTGGATTAAAAAGTACAACATTGTCTTCCAAAAGGTAGAAGGGTTGAAGTATAAAGTAGTATAAAATGAAAATGATAGGGTAAAGTACAAGCTTATGATTTGTCTTCATGAGATATGGAAGCTGACCCCACATGAATGTCTGTGTGCTCCTGGGCAGGAGTTCTGGTTCCGGCTCAGACCGCTCTCCTGGACCTGCTGAGGTTTGCCTCTAAGAAGGCTGGTGGCAGCAGTAAGAACGTCGGTGGAAAAAGCCCTGGGCAGAGATATGGATTCAAGAAACAAGATGGTAATATACATATATGTAAAATAAAAATTCTCTGTTACCTATTCTTCACTAGCCTCAAGTTACTTTGAAGTGTTTATACACCTGGTAAAGGCAATCTCTTCTATTTCAAATTACAATAGCTATTGTTGTAGGGATTGAGAATGTAAAAACACAGTGAAGAGAAGAGTTGATGTTTATTTAAATGCCTAATGTTTGAGAGGCCTGGCAAAGTAGTCCATCTTTCTTTGTGAACAACACAAACTAAAGATAAATAAAATAAATGTACATTCCCATGAGAGTTTTTCAGGTTAAGGTTTCATCTACACAAACATTTCTTCCTTGTTCAAGGTTGTGGTGTTCAGTTTAAAAAGGCCTTGATTGAACTGTCATTGTGGAGGCTGCTGTTTAACAGTATTGTTTGATACATAGGGTTGTGTTTGTCACTTTCCTTTCCTAGTCTGGAAAATAATGCAGACATAAATACATATTTATAATAATACCAGAAATAAGTTGATCCATCATCTCTTTTTAATTTGCTCACAAGGTAATTTTGTCCATGCGGGTAACATCCTTGCGACACAGAGGCTGTTGAGGTATCACCCAGGAGCACATGTGAGTTACACTTTCTATATCAAACAATGTTGTGATGTAGTAGAAATGTACACATCTCATTGAGCCTCTCCACCTGTCCTCCTTCTTTACATCGCAGGTGGGGATGGGAACCAACAACACGCTGTTTGCTCTGGAGAATGGCTACATCAAGTTCACTAAGGAGGTGTTTGTCCCTCCCCCACGCAGCGCAGAGGCCACCCAGGTCATCACCAAGCTGCCCAAAGGAGCCGTGCTCTACAAGACCTTCATCAGCGTCCTGCCGGTCCCACAGGAGGGCAAGTTTAGACTGGTGGACATGGTCTGAGGGGACTGGACTGGGACGCCATTGGTGCCCAGCTGTTCTTGAAGTTGTTAGGATGAAGAAGGATTTGTTTGAGTGACACTTTGATTGATTTATCGAGAGCAAAGTGACTATTGGCCTCTCCTTAGCTTCCTCAATCCAGTCCCATCATTCGGTGGCGCTTCAACAGAAGTTTAACTCGGTCGCACATGGATGTTTATTTTATTTACACAACACAGAAGTGAAGATAATGTATTCCAATTATTGTGATGCCAGCAGGGACATATCAGCAGTAAATATTAAAATCATCCCAATATAGTCCAGGACATTTGTGTATAACCATAAGTTGGGGATAATCATAATCATCATATTGTTAACTGGGATTCTGCATAGTCACCCAGTACTCACCACTTTAAGGAACTATGGTTCTGTTACCATGATAATGAATATGTGTTGTATTAAAGTTTTATGTGCGAAAATCTCTAAGTGAAATTACTTCAACAGTTACATTAGTAATCTCTATGAGGGCCAACTGTAACCACTGCAGTCCTACGTTATAACTATACTATTTCACATGAGGTTTACCTGCTGAGCTCTAATGTAGAGCAGAAATTATGAGTCTGCTTATCTGAATGAGCTTTAAAATCTACTCACAATATTTACAAAGAAGAGGAAAAAACCCCAAAAGTAAGCTGCCTATCTGCCATGATGAATGAAACAGACATGTTACTCACATTATGACAAAATGAAGTGAAACACCCTGAGCACGGCAGTGTACACAATTAAAATGACTGATTACATTAGATATGCATTTATTGTATGTGTTTCTTGTCAAATTCATCCGGTAATAGTAAAAATCAACTTCATGTGATCAAACTACATCCCCAGTCTGTTTTAAGCACATTTACATTTTTGAGTATCCAAATATTGATTTATCACCAAAGTTGTTTTACTTCAACTTAGATTTTGTACTTGTTGATTAAGTTATTTAGCATTAGTTATTATATAAATAATTAAGATTTGAAACAGTTTATAAATGCTTAAATGGAAAGCCAATACCAAAACTGGCCACCAGATGTCGTACAATCCCTCCTACATGACTTCTTGTGCTCCTCAATTTGATTTCACTGTATTTGTGTTCACTTTGTACATTTACATTGCAGGTCTATCTCTTCATATATTGAAGTAACAGACGTATCTTCAAATTGATACCTCCTTGGGTTTAGGATTACTACGGCCCAATCCCAGATCACCCCCTCGACCCTCCCCCTCCGTAACGGAGTGAACTCCGTCTGTAGCCACACTCGCAGCTCAACGAGGCTCCCTCCTGTCAGATGGAGGGAGTAAATACAGCAGCAAGCTTTGGGACGGCCTCCCCTCTCTCCGGCAGAAACAGGAAATGCCGTAACTGTATGTAACAACGGTTTCAAATCAGCATCTCTTTGACAAAAAGTTTAAATGAATAACTCAAATAAAACTCCAAACATCTTTCATTGTGTTTCAAAGCTCTTTTAGTTTTAAACCTGATGTTTATAAGCTTCTTAGTTTTTGCAACGGTCTGTAAATATACACAACTTTATAATAACATGCACACATTTACCTTTTTCTAGACTAAACACAGGTATGATCCTAAGTTAAAAACATGAGGTTGTTAACATCGCGGTTTATCAGTGGTTCAATCAGGAGAGACGGATTTGAGTGATGCATATTTATTGCACGGATGAACAAATGAATGTAATGGTGATTTTGGCGATTTAGGCCCCGTTGTGTAGGAAGTATCATTCGGGAGGGTAGAACCGATCCGATGAAACCCCCCTGGGGTCTAGACACTGGTGATGGTGAATGGATAGTTGGGGTCGGTCTGAAGAGGAGTGGTTTAGCTTGAACCTGGATTCAGAGGGACAGGAGGTGAAAAGGGGGTGGAGGATGAGTGACTGAGTGAACTCCGTCTGTAGCCAGACTCACAGCTGAATAAAGTTCCCTCCATTAAGGGTTAAGGGTATAAATACAGCAGCAAGCTTTGCGACAGCCTCCCCTCTTTCCGGCAGAAACAGGAAATGCTGTAACTGTATGTAACAACGGTTTCAAATCAGCATCTCTTTTGACAAAAAATGTAAGATTCACTCGCTGTTTGAGGGCTTGATAGCCCACTCCCCCTCCACACCGCTCCACACTCGTTGGTTTGGAACAGCCCTCAATATGGCGGACCCTCCGCGTGAACGCGCAAACGGAGGGGTAGGGTGTAGGGGGCGGTTTGGGAATGGGCCTAACGGCACGTCCCCACAGCGGCGTGCGTTGACGCTTGCCGGCGGGCGTGTCTGACACTCGACCAACAACCAATCACATGAATCTCCCGCCCCTGACACACAAGCAGCGGTTTGATTGGCTAGAGCTTGTACTGGCATATGATTCGATTGGCTGACGCTTCTGCCGAGGCGTCAAAAGTTGAACATTGCTCAACTTTTGCAGCGAGCCACGCCAGCAACGCTCCGCGTCGCTTCCCACGATGCAGTTCGGCTAAAAGTGACGTCACCCCATTCAAAGTGAATGGGCAGAAGCGTTGGAAGCTTCAACGCACGCCGCTGTGTGGACGGGCCGTAAGTCACCCCAGTCACACGTGTTCCACACTCACACAATCACACGGAGAAAAGATCCAAAAACCCGGGGGAAGCACAGCACATGGAAAGGGGGAAGCCACCATCTCGGACACCAATACCACCACCTTCAGCTCTCAGTAACTAAAACAGGAAAAAAGGGAAAACACAATAAGTGAAGGGCAAAAGCAAAGAATAACTCAAAATGAAATAAACCAAAATTAGCCGCAATCATGCGGCATAAACAAAACTATGCAAAAAGCAAAGAAAGAAAACCTAAACCAAAACAGTTTTCATCAATAAACAAAAAATAATTGACCAAAGATATATCGACACTAGATAACGAAAATAGGAATAAACAAAATAAACTATTAATGAAAAATAACAAAGTAAACAAAATTGTTTAAATTGGTCAAGGAAAGAATAACTAAACAGAGGGAGTTAGCCAGGGGCGGACTGGGAGGAAAAAGTGGCCCGGGGATTAATTGATAGACAGGCCCACTTAATGCGCGGCATGTATCGGCCGGCCGGCGACGAAAGTATGTTACTTAACAAAAAAACCCATGGATTTAATGTTATTTTGGACAATTATTCATATAGTAATCACATTACCTGAGCCCTTGAGTTGCCTAGAGAAAAATAGTTACAGCATATATTTATTCATTTTAATGTTAACAGATCATTGATGCAATAACATTTGGACCCAATTTGCCTGACTTGACCAAGCGGCAAACTGTGGGGTAGAGCCGGGAAGCCAATACGGAAGTGCCACACACTGCAGTTCATATATTGGCCGATAGGCGATGGCTGCAGAAAGGAGTAATTTCCATAGACCCCATGCCCGATTTTACAGCAGAAAAAAACATGCTTCTACCCCTGGCTCCATACATTTTATTATCGCTATAGTTAGATTCCACCTTCATGATTATGGATCTGTGAGTGAATTGTTTTCTAACGTGACCCTTTATATTTATATTAGGTCTTAAAGTTTGTGCATACATTAGGGCGTGGTCACTTTGATTGACAGATACGTGCCTCACTGTCAGCTAACAGCAACTTGTCCAATCTGCTAGGCTACAACCATAGAGGCTACAACGTTAGTTAGTTGTAGTTACTGTACTTGATCCTTTAGCTGTGTTCGTGGTGATCGTGCCTGTTAGGGAATATTGTTACAAATACCAGATCATTAAAATGTCGTGCTGTGCGCTTGAATGTACTAACAGATCTTCCAAGAAGTCTACTTTCAGCTTTTTTCGGTGAGTAAAATGATAATATTATACATGTTAACCCCGTTAGCAGGTGTTTGTGTGCTTGTTAGCTTAGCCTGTTATGTAGCTTATTAGCCAGCTAAGGACGTAACCCTTTATGCATATATACAGTTTAGTTTATGATTCAGCCTTGGGTAAGACTTTTATACTATATGGCTATGACGCCCATAATGCTAAACGGGAGCAAATGTTAAAAGGGGTGGGCCGCCGGAGTCCACGCCGCCGAAGCTAACGGGGCTGCAGGGTGCTAGCTCGCTAGCGCGTCCCGGCGGCCGTAGCTAGCACCCTGGGGCTCCGTTAGCTTCGGCCAGCGGCGGAGTCCGGCGTTATAACTGGAGATCAAGGAATGCATCGTAACGCGGACTTGGTTCGCCTGCAGCCCGCTGTAGTATTAGCTAAATAAATGATGTTGAGCAAGGCTTATTAAGCTGAACACCGCCACAATTATTCTGCTATGTATCGGTACTTATTTTATTTTATTAACGTGTGAATGACAAGCATTAAGAATAATACCAAATAGCTAATTATCTTGCAGATTGTCTCGTTTGATTATGAATGTAACGTTTATATAGTGGAACTACACTGTTTTATCAAAACCAAAGTGCCACGCAGTGACTTGGTATGCATGTATTTCAGCAGGAAATGTGCAACCTAGATGACATTTACCAACACAGACTATATAGAAATATTTGTAAAAGTTGTTCATGCGTTACTAAGTGAATATGGCATTAACCCTCCTGTTGTCTTCGGGTCAAATCTGACCGATTTACTACTTTCATCAATCATGTTTTACATTCGATTGATACTGAGAGCCCTCTCTGAAGAACCAGCACCTTACCGTGGTAGAGAGGTTTGTGTGCCCTGATGAACCTGGGGGCTGTGTTGTCTGGAACCTTGTGTTCCTGGTAGGGTTTCCCATGGCAAATTGGTCTCAGGCAAGGGGCCAGACTAAGATTGGTTCAAAAGACCTCATGAAAGACGATACAAGAAGTGAGGATACCCGGCCCGGAGGAAGCCCGGGGTCCCCTTCTGGAGCCAGGCCCAGAAGGAGGACTCGTCGGCGAGCGTCTGGTGGCCGGGCTTGCCACGGAGCCCGGCCGGGCCCAGCCCGAAAAGGCAACGTGGGCAACACCTCCGCTTCTCCGTCCCGCGGGCCCACCACCTACGGGAAACATCAATGGGGTCGGGTGCGCTGCCAGAAGGGTGGCAGTGAAAGCGGAGGGTCTCGACGGACCAGACCCGGGCGACAGAAGCTGGCTTTGGGGACGTGGAACGTCACCTCTCTGGGGGGGAAGGAGCCGGAGCTTGTGCGGGAGGTGGAGCGTTACCAGTTGGATCTGGTTGGGCTCACCTCTACGCACAGCGTCGGCTCTGGAACCTTACTTCTGGATAGGGGTTGGACTCTATTCTTCTCCGGAGTTGCTCAAGGTGTGAGGCGCCGGGCGGGTGTGGGGATACTCACAAGTCCCCGGTTAGGTGCTTCGTTGTTGGAGTTTACCCCAGTGGACGAGAGGGTCGCCTCCCTACGCCTGCGGGTTATGGGGGGGAAAACTCTGACTGTTGTGTGTGCTTATGCACCCAACAGCAGTTCAGAGTATACGGCCTTCTTGGAGACCCTGGAAAGAGTCCTGTATGGGGCTCCTGAAGGGGACTCTTTAATCTTGCTGGGAGACTTCAACGCACATGTGGGCAATGATGGAGACACTTGGAGGGGCGTGATTGGGAGGAACGGCCCCCCTGATCTGAACCGGAGTGGTGGTTTGTTACTGGACTTCTGTGCTAGTCATGGATTGGCCATAACAAACACCATGTTCGAACATAAGGATGCTCATAAGTGTACGTGGTACCAGAGCACCCTAGGCAGAAGGTCCATGATCGATTTCGTTATCGTATCATCGGACCTGAGGCCGTATGTTTTGGACACTCGGGTAAAGAGAGGGGCGGAGTTGTCAACTGATCACCATCTGGTGGTGAGTTGGGTCGAGTGGCGGGGGAAGCCTCTGGATAGACCTGGTAAGCCCAAACGTGTAGTTCGGGTGAACTGGGAACGTCTGGAGGAGGCCCAAGTTCAGGAGGCCTTCAACTCACACCTCCGGCGGAGCTTTTCGGGCATTCCTGTGGAGGTTGGGGACATTGAACCAGAGTGGTCGGTGTTCAAAGCCTCTATTGCCGAAGCCGCGGCGGGGAGCTGTGGTCTCAAGGTCCTAGGTGCCTCAAGGGGCGGTAACCCTCGAACCTCCTGGTGGACACCGGTGGTCAGGGAAGCCGTCCGACTGAAGAAGGAGGCCTTCAGGGATTTGTTATCCCGGGGGACTCCCGAGGCAGTTGCAAGGTACCGACAGGCCCGAAGGGCAGCAGCCTCATCCGTGGCCGAGGCAAAGCAGCTGGTGTGGGAGAAGTTCGGAGAAGACATGGAGAAGGACTTTCGGGCGGCACCAAAGTTGTTCTGGAAAACTGTCCGACACCTCAGGAGGGGGAAGCAGGGAACCATCCAAGCTGTGTACAGTAAGGATGGGACGTTGTTGACCTCAACTGATGGAGTGTTAGGGCGTTGGAAGGAACACTTTGAGGAACTCCTGAACCCGACAACTCCGCCCTCTATGTTAGAGGCAGAGCTGGAGTATGACGGGGGATCAACACCAATCTCCCGGGGGGAGGTCACTGAGGTCGTCAAACAACTCCACAGTGGCAAAGCCCCGGGGGTGGATGAGATCCGCCCGGAAATGCTGAAGGCTCTGGGTGTTGAGGGACTGTCATGGTTGACACGTCTCATCAACGTTGCGTGGAAGTCGGAAACAGTACCGAAGGAGTGGCAGACCGGGGCGGCGGTTCCCCTATTTAAAAAGGGGGATCAGAGGGTGTGTGCCAATTACAGAGGCATCACACTACTCAGCCTCCCCGGGAAAGTTTACTCTAAGGTACTCGAAAGGAGGGTCAGGCCGATTGTCGAACCTCAGATTGAGGAGGAACAATGCGGATTCCGTCCTGGTCGTGGAACGACGGATCAGCTTTTTACTCTCGCAAGGATCCTGGAGGGGGCCTGGGAGTACGCTTATCCGGTCTACATGTGTTTTGTAGACTTGGAGAAGGCGTATGACCGAGTTCCCAGGGAGTTACTGTGGGAGGTGCTGCGGGAGTATGGGGTGAGGGGGTCTCTACTCAGGGCCATCCAATCTCTGTACTCCCAAAGCGAGAGCTGTGTCCGGGTCCTCGGCAGTAAGTCGGACCCATTTCCGGTGAGGGTTGGCCTCCGCCAGGGCTGCGCTTTGTCACCAATCCTGTTTGTAATATACATGGATCGGATTTCGAGGCGTAGTCATGGGGGAGGGGGTCTGCAGTTCGGTGGACTAAGGATTGCACCACTGCTTTTTGCAGATGATGTGGTTCTAATGGCTTCATCGGTCTGCGACCTTCAGCACTCACTGGATCGGTTCGCAACCGAGTGTGAAGCGGCTGGGATGAGGATCAGCACCTCCAAATCTGAGGCCATGGTTCTCAGCAGGAAACCGATGGACTGTCCACTCCAGGTAGGGAATGAGTCCTTACCCCAAGTGAAGGAGTTCAAGTATCTCGGGGTCTTGTTCTCGAGTGAGGGAACAATGGAGCGTGAGATGGGCCGGAGAATCGGAGCAGCGGGAGCGGTACTGCAGTCGCTTTACCGCACCGTTGTGACGAAAAGGGAGCTGAGCCAGAAGGCAAAGCTCTCGGTCTTCCGGGCCATTTTCGTTCCTACCCTCACCTATGGTCATGAAGGATGGGTCATGACCGAAAGAACGAGATCGCGGATACAAGCGGCCGAGATGGGTTTTCTCCGCAGGGTGGCTGGTGTCTCCCTTAGGGATAAGGTGAGAAGTTCGGTCATCAGGGAGGGACTCGGAGTTGAGCCGCTCCTCCTTCGCGTCGAAAGGAGCCAGTTGAGGTGGTTCGGGCACCTAGTTAGGATGCCACCTGGGCGCCTCCCTAGGGAGGTGTTCCAGGCACGTCCAGCTGGGAAGAGACCAAGGGGTAGACCTAGGACCAGGTGGAGGGATTATATCTCTTCGCTGGCCTGGGAGCGCCTTGGGATCCCCCAGTCAGAGCTGGTTGATGTCGCCAGGGAAAAGAAAGTTTGGGGCTCTCTGCTGGAACTGCTACCCCCGCGACCCGACCACGGATAAGCGGGAGAAGATGGATGGATGGATGGATGATACTGAGAGCATGTTAGCTTAGCTTCTTAGCCTGAGCTAGGACTCGAACGTCACGCTCGTTGGCAGCAGGTCCCGCCCTGTCCCGCCCTGTCCCGCCTCGGCTCCGCCTCTTTGCCCTTATTTGGAGAAGGCGGGAGAAGGCGGGAGTTAGACTCTGACGACACCGTCGAGCCGTTAGTGGCCGACTCCGCCTACTAAGGGCTTCACCGCAACTCTGCAGAATCCTATGGGTGACGTCACGGACCCTACGTCCATTTATATATACAGTCTATGGACTTGACGCATGGAATAAAATGGGCGTAGGAAGCATCCTCAATGTGGGTGAGACAATTTAACAGGGGATGTGGGCAGGTGGTGGACCTCACCTCCTCTAGGGGGGTCCGGGGGCATGCTCCCCCGGGAATTATTTTTTGGAAATGTTGAAGTTAAATGCATCAATCTGGTGCACTTTGAGTGCAAAATTAGGGACTAAATCTATGGATACATCTCTCAACACCCATATGAAACAGAACTGTAAACAGATTTACTTTTTCTTTCAACATTTATTTGAACAGCAAGTGGAGGCAAAAGTGACTGCACCCAAAACAATAAACCTGCTAGCTAACTAGCCTAAACTCAGTAACAGAATGTGAGCAACACGTTCTTCTCCACAGCCGCGCGACATCTGAGTCAGACGTCACTTCCCCCTTTTCTATCCTACAGGTACAGCCACTCCCCCTGAACCCCGTTTCCCTGCCAATCCCCCCCCCCCCCTCCCCTATGCAAGCCCCTCCCTCTGAACCCAGGGCTCGCTACAATACTGTATACACAAACTATACAAAAACGCCTTTACGCTTTGGAGCTTGTTTATCCATCTGTAAGCAACTGCCAGCTAGGTCTCTCAGTCACTCACTCCTGATCGTTCACTGGCAGTGACAGCCGCTACGGGCCTGATGTGTGAAAGTGAAACCATCTGATAGATAGAACATATAGCCTATCAAAACGGCCCAGCCCAGCCCAGTGGGGGGTGGGCCACACCCCTCCAGGGAGTGGCCGGAACACTTACAAATGTGGGCCAGTAGGATTTAGGTAAGCAAAAAAAAAAAGGGAGTGGCCGGAACACTTACAAATGTGGGCCGGTAGGATTTAGGCAAAGAAAAAAGAAAAAGGGAAAAAAATTATAATAATTAAAACTCCCGGTATTCCCAATGGCCAGTCCGCCCCTGGAGTTAGCCCAGCAGTCCAGTCACTAAAATCCCACTAGGGGAGCGGACCTACAGTACAGAGTAGGCCACGCTAAACCAGCCCAACCACAGTATCCAAAAGCGAACAATTGATTTAGCGTCCAGCAGCACAGGATCGGTAGGACAGGTGATGATACTGCAGTAGGCAATGCCAAACCGGACCAGACACGATAGCCAGAAGCAGACAATTAATTAGCACTTAGCAGCACACAGGATCAGCAGTACAGGTTGCGTCAGAAACCCGTCTTTTTCGGTGCAGCAAAACAGCAGCGGTTCTTTAAAGCCTTAGCTTGGCCCTAGATTAATAATAAACGTACAAGTATAATATTAATTAGGGATGCACCGAATATTCGGCCACCGAAAATTATCGGCCGAAAATGGTTAAAAAGGCCTTTTCGGCTTTCGGCCGAAAGGGCCTTACGTTGGTAACCTAACGTGTTGTTGTGATGACATAATAAAGACGCAGCGACCATGCTCGCGGCTGGCTCACAGCCAACATGTCTGCCGCTTGGAGATACTTCACAATATCAGAGAAAGAGGCGCGGATTGCGATTTGCAAAACGTGTTCAGCTGACATTTCTCGAGGGGGTGTAACTGCAAAGACTTTCAGCACTTCGGGATTACTCCACCACTTGAAATCTAAACACACGGACAAATATGCGGAGTATGATGAAATCACCAGCGCACAGAAAAAAAAGTCCTTCCCAGCACCCCGACTCCTTCTGTGGCGGACCTTTTTGAAAAGGTTAAAAAGTTTCCCAGTGATGGTCCTAAGGCAAAGGGCATTACTCGGAAGTTAATGGAATGCATCGCCATGGATGATCAATAATTTATCCAGTTTGCACATTTGTATGCATGCACTTATAGGTGCATTTGTTGTTGTTGAAGGCCTGGCTGTTACAGTCTTTATTTACACTATTTTGTTGTAGGCCTACTGGCCTAGATGTTTATGCAGTTTTAAAGCCCCTTGGCTTTGTTCTGAATGCACTTTGTTGTATTAATCCTACAGAGAAAATAAATGTACAAAAGTGCTGAATAAATGTTTTATGGACCCATAATAGTGATTATTATTTAAGTTAAGTTTTGCCATAATCATGTCTATTTCCATAATCAGGTAGCTGAACAACATTGGTAAAAAATGTATACATTATATATATATATATTTCTATTAATCAATTTCGGCCTTTCGGCATTCGGTTTTCGGTTTTCGGCCAACTGTTTCCTATTTTCGGTATCGGTTTCGGCCAAGAATTTCCCATTCGGTGCACCCCTAATATTAATGTTCAGAAAAGGTGTGGTGAATGGACTGAACAAATCGCCGTACATACCGATCAGGCAGAGAGGAGAGAGTTTCATGCTCTCTACGTTACGGTGTAAGTACCATCATAGATATATATAAACACTAGATGGCTCAAGGGGGAGGCGCCAGCATAGCTCACTGGCGGCCATCTTGCCACAGTCAACAACTACTGCTACAGCTGTTGTAAGGTGAGTGATCTGCACAAAAATACTCTTAACTCGCTGAAATCTTGACTGATTTACAAACGGCATATCACATCATAATGTATCATATTTCCTTATGAGTCAGCTGAGCCGTATCTGGCCATGCAACACTCACAGTGTCACATACTGTATGAAGAAGTATTATTTTAAGCAACACATTAAGTTGACGAAACCCTCGAGACAAATGTAATTCCACTCGTGTTTTAGACGGGGCAGTGATACAGTGGCGAAGCGTGTCTATCACAACTAGACCTTCTGTAAACACACACACACCCCCCGCCGCGGCATTATAATGTCCGTCTTTTCACTGAATTGTCGTCTTGAAAAGGGTACTCGCAACAATTCCGCAACAAACAACTTCATCTTCACCTGTTGCACTTGTCATTTCAACGTTAAAAACAATAAAACAGCATGAATTGCTTCGTCGCATTCATCTAGATCCTCTGTCTCGAGCCAGTTAACTAGCGGGCCTTCTAGAATACCCTGGAACCGAGGGAGACTGAAAGAATACGCCCATTGGCTATGTGACGAAGGTAACTTCGTCACTATGGACTGACGGCTTCGGGCCGGGTAATCTGGCACATGTGGGTTTGCACAGGACAAATGTCACTCAGCACTTTAGTGAACAGTTTGCACTTTATTAGCGGGATTTGCACAGTACAGTTAAACATTGCCTATTTGCACATTTTATACTATTTATTGATGTAGTGTGTATTAAATGATTCAACCATATTCAATTGTGATGTCCATGGGCGTCGCCTGGGGTAGGCATCCGGGGCTTTAGCCCCGGATGTTTTTTCTTTAGCCCCGGACAAATTCTCCCTCAATAATATAATACATTAACCGTACTTTACCTAGAGGATGGCAGAATTGTAATTTCCCGTGTTCAGTGAATGCAACAGAGGCAACCACCAGACCAATCCGAGAGTTGCATGGAAATAAACGTGTTTTATTGGCTGACCTCTCCTCTGTGACAGTGTTTAAACTTTAAACTTTCAGCCGCGGGCGCGGAGTTTCTGAAGATGGACATTAGACATTTTTTAAATAAAAAATACGGCAATTCTCAAGTGGTGGCTCACACAACAACCCCAGAGCCACCACCTGAGCCAGGTGAACAAGGTATGTAAATGTCAGTAAACTTACAAGTTATGTCAACATGTAAGCAAAGCATACATTATAGCTACGTTGACGTTACTTTGAATTGCGGGGGTAAGCTAAACCGTTAGCAAGTAGCTATAGCTAGCCAGATATATTAAATAAACACTTTGTCATAAAATCTAAATGTTGTGTTTTTTAGCGTTACCTGGTGATTTCAAAGAAAGCTCTCTGGGAAATGTTGACTTACTGTCAGTGTTCGACATGAAGCTAGAAGCTACCTTACATTACACAGTTGATCCGGAGTCCTGTCAGTTAAAGTGTTTCATAGTTAGCTTAGCTAAGCATCAACCTAGCACTGAAATATATGGATGTTATGTGACGGTATTTCTGAGGAAAAGTCAGCTGAAATGGTGGCATAGTTGCCACTGCTTTACGTGTCAACAGCATGTTTGAACGTATTTGCAGCAGTAAATGTGGCTGTTTGGCCACTGACGTTGCCATAACAACACCTGAATTTAAATGTGCAACCTCTTTTTGTGACAGATTTTTGCATGAAATTATAATTATTCTGATTGATATTCCTATTGACAGCTAGTTTCTATGTGTACATTATGAGATGGACAGCCAGCTAACAAGCTTTCAGATCAAAGCTAATCCAGTGGGGCTCCTGAAAGGGGGCAAGGGACACTATGCTCCCAAATATTAAGCCTTGACCCCCATCTTAAAATTGATATGATCACAAAATGATCTGCATTGTCGGAGGCCTTTTTTCCTCATTATCATGTCAAATTGTACAGCTTTCCTTAGTTTTGAATGCAGAAAGATGACTATATTAGAGTATTAAGTGAAAATGACTATATTAAAGTATGAAGTGAATATATTAAGTGAATTACTCAAACTGCATTTGTATAGGAATGATTATGTCCTATTGGCAGATAACTACTCTAACAGTGATATCTACAAGAGATGTACATTTAACTATTTTCAATTGGTTAGTATTACATTTTGTGACAGTGTGGTGACAGTCATTTTAATGAAGACAAATTTGTGTATCTTGAAATTCATTTATTTGACAGAGCTGGAAACTGATTGACTTACATACTTGTTTGTGTTACCTACACAGTCATCACAGATGAGCCAAACAGAGTAGAGGATGAAGAAAGGAGAACAGGAGAAAGGGACACACAAGAAGGATAAACAACAGACAAGAACGACAATGGAGACAACAATGAACAGGAACACCAGAACAGACAAGAGTCAATGGGTAACATGACTGATTTAGGGACAGCAGATAGAGGGCCAAGGCAAGTGAGACATCACTGCTTTCCATCCAGCATGTTTGGCCAGCAAAAGAGATAATTTCAACCGCAAACAGCAAGTGATGAGGGATTATTATTTCCTCCTTCCATCCCTTTTTTCTGTTTAATCTGATTACTAACAACTTCTAATAATTTGACATAGTTTATGATTTAATTGGAAAATAAAGTGTTTTTAAATAATAAACCCGTTTCTGATTCTTTGATTTTTGTTGACATATGGGTGTTGAGAGATGTATCCATATCTCTTAATGTTGCTCTCAAAGTGCACAAGATTGATGCTTTTAACTTCAACATTTAAAAAAATTCTTCCTGGGGGACCCCAGAGGAGGTGAGTTCCCTCAAAATAGCACTTTATCTCTGCTTATGTAACTCCGGTGTAGTGTTCCCTCGGCAACAGATCACTCAGAGCTGGTGATTACTTTCCTGCATTTCAATGGACAGCATAAAAGGACACGTGAGCTGGGTTCTGGTGCTCAGATTAGCTATTGATGATCACGTTGATAAATCATATAAAACCAATCACACAAAAACATGTTGCTGTGACTGTGAGCATTAAACAATTAACATTAAACTAAACAAACACAACAGTACGTTATTGTCCTTATAAAATAAAAACATACATTTTGTCCACCGAGATAATACAGGCACCTTACGGCCCGTACACACAGCAGCTTTTGGCGATTTGTCCACCGCTTCCAGCGCGTCTCCGCCCATTGACTTTGAATGGGGATGACGTCACTTTCCCTCGCTTGTCGCCGAACTGCATTGTGGGGGGGCGAGGCGAAGATTTCCAGGATTTTCAGGATGTTCAGGATTCCAAAGTTGAACAATGTTCAACTTTTGAGGCTGAGCTGGAAGCGACAGCCAATCAGATCCGTTTATGCAAATCTGACAGTTCAAGCGCTAGCCAATCAAACCGCGTGCAAGCTGGGAGAACCAGACCCGCAGTTCATTTCTATATTCCACAAAAATGGAGGAGAAGTTAGTTATTGCGGTAGCAAATCACCCGGTTCTTTATGACCAGTCCCTATTTACTTACCGGGATACAAACCGGAGGAACCAGGCATGGAGGGAGGTGGCATAGACAGTGGGTGAAACTGGTAGGTTTTCGCTTGTTTGGGGATTTTATATCCAGTTTACTTCGTTGCTAGTTCAGTGTTTCCCACAGATATGAAATATACTTGGGCGGGTGGTGGCAAGGGGGGGGTGCGCGAAAAAAAAAAAAAGTTTTAACAACATTATTTATTGACTTTTCATTCCGGTATAATCATTTTGCGCAAAGATGGCACTGTTTGTCAGAGCACTTCATCCTTCTGGGATTTCATGAAGAACAGCTCCAACGCCTGTGTGTATGGGAATGCCTCTGGTGCTGGTCCATTAACTGCCAGTGTTTCCCACAGATCTGAAATATACTTTGGGGGGTGGTGGTAGCGGGGGGGGTGCCTCTAGTTTGTGCTCACAAAAGCATTTCACTCTGGGCCCTGCAGGTACAAAACTAAAGAGGGGCTTCCAAATCCGGCAGCACCAACACCTGATCTGCCGGATTTTGAAGCCCCTCTGTAGTTTTTCACCTGCAGGGCCCAGAGTAAAATGCTTTGGTGAGCACAAACTAGAGGGGAACAGCAAGCACCAGTGTGATTTTGGTGACATTGTGACTATCCTGGACAAAGATATAGGGGGGGTTCCAAATCCGGCAGGAGAAATACCTGCTCTGAACATGTTATAGAGAACAGTGCAGATCTTCCCTATTGACACCAGGTTTAACCTAGTCTAAAATAAGGAACATTAATAGTGTGATAGAAAATGAAATGTAATGTAATAGAGGCACAGATATAAGATCAATAATCAACTTTATTTTAGGGCACCTTTCAAAGCATTCAATGTCACTTTAAAATACAATTAAAAAAAATAGTGGCATTACAATACAAACATGTGTTGAGTAGGAATATATAACAATGATATTCAAAGGAGCAATTCAAGTGAGTGAAGCCAGTTTGAACACATTATCTTTTAGGCTTGATTGAAAATAACACAGTGTCTGACATGATCATATATGTGATATCATTACTGTTATATCATTGCTTACTATTCGTGGTTATCAGACACTTAAACAACAGAGAAGGTTTTAAGAAATAGGACTATACTGACAAATCACATATTATCCCGTCATTGTCTGTTCTGTAGGAAGGAGGAATATAACAGAGTGGGACTGCACTCAAAAACGTAAGTGTATTCCAATACGAAGATTGTGACAGATCTGAAAAACGTGTCCTTAAAACGAGCCTCCTCGCAATTGTATGCACATTATTTATTCAGCCGTTTGCTGTTTAATCTGAGATATCACTCAAAAGAGAGAAAAAAGCTTAGAAAAGGGTGAAAAAAGCTTAGAAAACAGCGAACGCTCAATACAGGCGATGACGTCACCTTTGCGCGTCCCCGCGAACAGGGCTTCAATCCACGGCAAGGCTTCAACCTACGGCATAACACCGGTCTTAGTTACTAGCTTCGTCCCAGCATGTTGTTTTTGCAGATGTTTTAAGAGATTTGAATGACTGGTTTGGGCAGTAGATAGGATCTTTGACCCGCCAGGACACAACTTACATTTAACAGAAACTTTATTTTCTTTGTGCTCGACAAAAGTGAAATAGTGAGAATATCTCCAGGTGGAGAAACTAGACTTGAGCTCCGCCGCCGCCATGATAGTCTTGTTAGTAAACAACACAAACACGCCCACAGCCCGTCTCCGCATGTGACACAGGAAGTATCTAAGTACATTTACTCAAGTACTGTACTTAAGTACAGTTCTCATCTCTGTTCGCCTGGCTGTTGACTATATAAAAAAACTAACGCAGTAACGGAGTAACGCACCATGTAGTAACGGTAACTGAGTTACTGAATTTAAAAAGTAATGCGTTAGAGTACTAGTTACTGCCAAAAATAACGGCGTTACAGTAACGCGTTAGTCCCAACACTGGTAAAGGTCATGATATAAGGTGCATTAATGGTACAAGTTACTCCTATAACAGTCAACATCATAACACTCACCTCCGCCTGCTCTCCCGTCTCCGGTCCCAGAGTCCGTCATCGTAAAGGGTCCCCGGGGAAACAGCGGATCCTTTTTATCGTTCCGGATGGGGTTAAAGGAGCAGGTTGGAGGCAGGGGTGATTTGTTATCATGTACATTTGGCTTGTTAGTTTATAACGGTTTTTCTTTTCATACAGTAATTAAATATAATGTAAGTAAAGGATGTTTGTCATTCCCCACTAAATGTTTATTGTGAATAACTACGGTCCTTATCTGAGCTGACCATCTCTGCACATGCCACCCCTTTTGGATGGTACGGTCCAATGGGTGGGGCTATAAAGAGTGGCATGTTGGGCTCATTTGGGGGAAAATAGTGTGGGAGACAGTCATTGGGAGATATTGATGTGGTCAACCATGTACAAAAGATGAATAAATACCCACACCGGGTTGTATCAAGACGCTCTGCCTCTGTCTCCTTACTTGGTCGGGCCGCTCACTTGTCAGCCTCACAAGTGGTGTCAGAAGTGGGATTTACCAAGTAAGGAGTTGGAAATGCCGAGAGGGGAAAAAAACGACCAAATGGAGGTGCCCGATGACGGGGTGGCTAGGCATGGAGTTGACCAGGGGGCCACGGCTGGTGAACCAAGGGACAGGTTTGAGGAACTGTCTGAGATGATGAAAGTACTCATGCAGTCTCAGAAGCAGCAGGAGACGAACTGGCAAAGGCTTCAAGCCCAGGTATCTGAGATGAGAGCGGGGCCGCCAACAGAGCAAGGCAGTGATGAGGAGCGGCCCAGAAGAAGAGGGGACTTTGGTGATGATCTGGAGCAGACGTCTTCATCCAGGCGAAGGTCGCCAAGATGTCAGAGAGAACAACCGCTTCACCGCGAGCCAAAGTTGTGGCCACTGGTTCCTCACCACCTTCGAACGCATGGCCCAGGTCTGTCGTTGGGACCAAGAAGAGTGGGCTGTCCGATTGGTTCCCCTGCTGACTGGTAAAGCACGCAGTGCGTACGTGCTAATGGACATTAGAGACTCTGAGGACTACGAGCAAGTCAAAGCAGCAATCCTGGCCAAATACGAGATCACCGCTGACACCTATAGATGGAGGTTTCGTGCCCTCGACATCCAACAGGACGAGACCCCACGTGAGCTGTACGTCCGACTGAAGGACCTCTTCTGCAAGTGGGTTAGGTTTGAGACGTCCAGCATCAAAGACATTTGTGAGATGCTTATCCTTGAACAGTTCTTCCCTATGGTAAACCCAGAGATGGAAGTTTGGATCCGGGAACATGATCCTAAGTCTGCGGAGGAAGCGTCCCGCCTCGCTGAAGTATTTCATTCAGCAAGGAAAGAAAGCAAAAGTAATGCTTATGGGGGTGAAAAGGGTAGTGATTACACCTATGGTAGCAATAGCAGCGGCAAGCAAACCACGCCAAGTTGAATGACCTATGCTAAGAGGCAAGTTCAGCCAGAAGTAAGGTGCTACCAATGTAATGAGTTTGGCCACACACGACCCACATGCCCAGTGGCTAGGCAGAGTAAGCCCTCTCTTCTTTGCACTGTTCCCAGACCCACCAGGCAACCAGTAGTTAGGCAGGAAAAAGCACTTATAGTTCCGGTACTCATCAATGGTCAGCGTGAGGAAGCACTGGTGGATAGTGGCAGTTTCCAGACAGTTGTGAGGTCAAGTCTTGTTGGCAAGGATCAGTGGGCCCCTGATAAAGCTACCATCAGTTGCATCCACGGATATGAAAAGCCTTACCCCACCGCCGAGGTCTTTTTGACTGTCGAGGGGCAGACTTTCCTTCTTCCTGTGGCACTAGCACCCAAGCTGGCTTATTCAGTCATTTTAGGCCTGGATGTTCCAACGTTGCTATATCTTGTGCAAGAACAGCCATCACCAAGTTCCCTATCAGCTCCTCCACCAGTCATTCCCTTAGATCCCCAGAGTGTAGAAGTGCCCGGGAAGCCCGATGCATTCAATGGGGAGTTCAAGGTAAACTCAGAAACCCAGATCAGGATGTGTAATGTCACTACAAGGGCGCAGACGGCAAAGGCGACCCTTGGTGAGCTACCATTTTATAATTCTGAGCTAAAGGCAGGTACAAACAAGCAGCGCCTGTCCAAAGCGCAGAAACGCAGGGACACATTTTTGGCGGCCCCTAAGGAAAGCATTGAGCTCCCTGTACCTAGTCACCCGCTAGACATTCAGATTCCCCCCGATGTAGGTGAGCTGCAGAGGAAGGACCCTTCCCTTACACCGTGGTTTGAGAAAGTGTCAGAGGTTGATGGTGTAAAATCAGCAGATGCAGGATTTAAGGAGGATGCTACTTACCTCATTAAACAGGGTATTATGTACCGTCGTCAGGGTGAGATTGAAGCATTAGCTTTACCCCAGTTACTCAGAAACACGGTAATGAAACTCGGCCACTCAGTTCCTTGGGCAGGGCACATGGCATTTAATAAAACACTGCGTAGAGTGGGTCGTCGTTTTGCCTGGCCAGGCCTGTACACCCAGCTGTCCCAGTTTTGCCAGGCCTGTGAGACCTGCCAGATCACATCTAGGCAAAGGGTAGCTAAAGCCCTGTTACAGCCCTTGCCCCTCATTGAAACCCCGTTTGAAAGAATATGTATGGATGTTGTTGGGCCTTTAGAGAGAAGTGCATCGGGTAACCGCTACATACTGGTATTTTGTGACTATGCTACCCGCTACCCCGAAGTGTTTCCCTTGCGATCTGTTAAAGCCAAGTATGTGGCGAATTGCCTACTACAGTTGTTCTCTAGGGTAAGCACAGCCAGAGAGATACTGACTGCAGCACAAACTTCCTCTCCAAGTTACTGGAGCAGGTGTATCAACTTCTAGGAGTAAAGGGAATTAAGACCACCCCTTATCATCCCCAAACGGACGGGCTTGTCGAGCGATACAACCAGACCTCGAAGAGCATGCTGCGCAAGTTTGTTTCAGAGACAGGTTCCAACTGGGACCAGTGGTTGCCATACCTCCTCTTCGCCTACCGGGAGGTGCCACAATCCTCAACCGGGTTCTCACCTTTTGAACTGTTGTATGGACGTGAGGTGAGAGGTCCCCTGGATTTGCTTAAAGACCACTGGGAGAATCCGAAGCCTGCTGGTGAAAACATTGTATCCTACGTGGTCAAGATGAGGGAACGGTTGGAGAAAATGGCAGCCCTGGCCAATGGGAACCTGATGAATGCACAAAAGACTCAGAAAACCTGGTATGACCAGAAGGCCAGAGAAAGAGTGTTTCAACCTGGTCAGAAGGTGCTGTTGCTGTTACCTTCCAGTGAGAGCAAGCTGCTGGCGAGATGGCAGGGCCCATATGAGGTCACCAGACAGGTCGGAACAGTCAACTATGAAATCCATATGCCGGACAGAACCAAGAAGCACCAGACGTTTCATATCAACCTGTTAAAAGGATTCCAAGATCCACCAGACACCGTGTCGCAACACTTTTTCATACAGCCAGTGGAGGAAGAGGAGGTGGAGGAGCAGTTTTTCCCCACGGACCTACCTGAACCAGGTCTATTGGATGTAACACATCTCCCATCGGTCCAGCAAGAGGAAATCAACGATCTATTGGATCCAGAGCTTTTCACAGAGCAGCCTGGTTTCACCAATCTGGTCCAGCACAACATCTACCTCAAGGAGACTGCTCCCAGCCGAAAGAAAAGCTACCGTATCCCTGAGCGGTTGGTGCTGGCCCTGAAGAAGGAGATAAAGCTGATGTTAGAGCTGGGGATCATCGAAGTGTCAACCAGTGAGTGGTGCAGTCCAGTAGTGCTTGTACCAAAGAAAGACGGCTCCTTACGCTTTTGCATTGACTTCAGATATCTTAACAGCATCTCAAAGTTTGACCCATACCCCATGCCAAGAATCGACGAGTTGTTAGAGAGGGTGGGACGAGCAAAGTTCATCACCACATTGGACCTCACCAAGGGCTACTGGCAGGTGGTACTGGCACCTGAGGCCAAGCTGCTGACGGCCTTTACTACCCCGTTTGGACTGTTCCAGTTCCCGGTAATGCCCTTTGGACTGCATGGTGCCCCTGCGACCTTCCAGAGGCTCATGGACCAAGTACTGCGGGAGTTTGCAACATTTTCCGCAGCTTACTTGGACGATGTTGTGATCTTCAGCCGAACATGGGAAGAACACAGGGATCAACTACAACAGGTCCTCCATGCGATCCAAGCTGCTGGACTGACCATAAACCCCCGTAAATGCACCTTTGCCAAGGAAGAGGCGGAGTACCTGGGCTACGTCATTGGGGGAGGTGTCTTCCGCCCACAGCTGAGTAAGATCGAAGCGATTACCTCCTACCCCGTGCCAACCACAAAGAAGAAGGTAAAGTCCTTCTTGGGGTTAGTCAATTGGTATCGGAAGTTCATCCCTCAGCTGTCAGAAAGAGCAGTTGTGTTGACCAACCTCACCAAGGCCTCGGTGCCAGCCAAAGTCCGCTGGAACGAGGACTGTGACAGAGCTTTCAAGGACCTGAAGCAAGCCATTACCACTGAGTCAGTCCTTCACTCACCAGACTTTAATCAGCTATTCACCGTTCAGACAGATGCCTCAGGGGTAGGCCTTGGAGCGGTATTGCTGCAGGAAGTGGATGGGGAGCTGAAACCGGTGGTTTTCCTCAGTCGGAAGCTGTTGGACAGGGAGACAAGGTACTCAACCATTGAAAAGGAGTGCCTGGCGATGAAGTGGGCCATCGACTCCCTGAGGTACTACCTTCTCGGACGGCAGTTCATACTAGAGACCGACCATCGTGCACTTCAATGGCTTCACAAGATGAAGGACGCAAACATGCGTATCGCGGGGTGGTACCTTGCCTTGCAGCCGTATAACTTTACAGTCAGGTACCGGCCGGGGAAGTCAAACCTGGTAGCTGACTGGTTGTCCCGAAGCCAAAACGGTTAGGACACTGTGCTTCCTGGGGAGAGGGGGAAGGAAATGTGACGAAGGTAACTTCGTCACTATGGACTGACGGCTTCGGGCCGGGTAATCTTGCACATGTGGGTTTGCACAGGACAAATGTCACTCAGCACTTTAGTGAACAGTTTGCACTTTATTAGCGGGATTTGCACAGTACAGTTAAACATTGCCTATTTGCACATTTTATACTATTTATTGATGTAGTGTGTATTAAATGATTCAACCATATTAAATTGTGATGTCGTCTGGCAGACACTGGTCAGGCTCTCGGCTCCACCTGGAAAGAAAGGGGAGTTATAGCGAGAGCGCCAAAAGTGTTGGTTTGTGTAGATTGACAGCGGTTGAGATTATGTGCAAAGGATATGTTTAGCGTGTAAAGGTCATGATATAAGGTGCATTAATGGTACAAGTTACTCCTATAACAGTCAACATCATAACACTCACCTCCGCCTGCTCTCCCGTCTCCGGTCCCAAGGTCCGTCATCGTAAAGGGTCCCCGGGGAAACAGCAGATCCTTTGTATCGTTCCGGATGGGGTTAAAGGAGCAGGTTGGAGGCAGGGGTGATTTGTTATCATGTACATTTGGCTTGTTAGTTTATAACGGTTTTTCTTTTCATACAGTAATTAAATATAATGTAAGTAAAGGATGTTTGTCATTCTCCACTAAATGTTTATTGTGAATAACTACGGTCCTTATCTGAGCTGACCATCTCTGCACATGCCACCCCTTTTGGATGGTACGGTCCAATGGGTGGGGCTATACAGGGTGGCATGTTGGGCTCATTTGGGGGAAAATAGTGTGGGAGACAGTCATTGGGGGATATTGATGTGGTAAACCATGTACAAAAGATGAATTAATACCCACACCGGGTTGTATCAAGACGTTAGGGTTAACCCTAACTCTAACCTAATGGGCTGACGATGCATAAATTATTTTTGAAAGTGTAATACAATTACAGGCCCATATCAAACCTCCCATTTATAGGTAAAATCATTGAAAAAGTTGTTTTTCAACAGTTGAGTAATTTCTTGCATTTAAATAACTGTTTTGATGTGTTCCAGTCAGGCTTTCGTCCAAACCACATCACTGAGACTGCTCTTGTAAAGGTCTTTAATGACATCCACTTAAACACAGACAGTGGCAGAACTTCAGTGTTAGTATTATTAGATCTCAGTGCTGCGTTTGACACTGTTGACCACAACATATTACTAAACCGACTGGAGAACTGGGTGGGACTTTCGGAAACAGTTCTAAATTGGTTTGAATCCTACTTAAAGAACAGAAACAACTTTGTTTCTATAGGTAAATACACATCTGAGTTGACAAATATGACATCTTTAACGTCTATATGCTACCACTGGCTCAGATAATGAAAAACAACAAAATAAGTTACCATAGCTATGCAGATGACACACACATTTACGTAACAATTTCACCAGAAGACTATGCTCCAATTCAAACACTGAGTAAGTGAATTGAACAAATCAATGACTGGATGTGTCAGAACTTTCTCCAATTAAACAAAGATAAAACTGAGGTAATGGTTTTTGGAGCGAAGGCAGAACGTATAAAAGTTAGCACTGAGCTTCAGTCTGCAATGTTCAAAACAACAGATAAAGCCAGAAATCTAGGTGTAGTCATGGACTCTGACCTGAGTTTCAACAGTCACATTAAAACTGTTACTAAATCAGCCTACTATCACCTAAAGAATATATCTAGGATTAAAAGACTAATGTCACAGCAGGATTTGGAAAAACTTGTCCATGCTTTTATCTTCAGTAGACTCGACTACTGTAATGGTGTCTTCACAGGTCTCACTAAAAAATCTATTAGGAAGCTGCAGCTGATTCAGAACGCTGCTGCTCGAGTCCTCACTAACACTAAGAAAGTGGATCACATCACTCCTGTTCTGAAGTCTTTACACTGGCTTCCTGTGTGTCAAAGAATAGATTTCAAAATACTGCTGCTGGTTTATAAAGCTTTGAATGGTTTAGGCCCAAAATACATTTCTGACCTCCTGCTAAATTATGAACCATCCAGATCTCTCAGGTCTTCAGGGACTGGTCAGCTTTCTGTCCCCAGAGTCAGAACTAAACATGGTAAAGCAGCGTTCAGTTATTATGCTCCAAATATCTGGAACAAACTCCCAGAAACCTGCAGGTCCGCTGCAACTCTGACTACTTTTAAATCCAGACTGAAGACTTTTCTTTTTGTCGCTGCTTTTAATTGAACTATTCATATCTTAGACTGCACTGTAACTTTTATCCTTGTACTTTTTCTTTTAATGTTTAATTGAACTATTCATATCTTAAACTGCACTGTAACTTTTATCCATGTATTTTTTTCTTTTAATGTTTATTTTATTAGCTTTTCTTTTTAATGACTAATTTTAAATGCCATTTTCTTAATGTCTTTCATTTTTTGTAAAGCACTTTGAATTGCCTTGTGTTGAAAAGTGCTATATAAATAAACTTGCCTTGCCTTGCCTTGCCTAATACATAATAATCAGTTGATTGTTACTATTAATGATCTGGACATGCAGAAGAGGCTAAAATGATCACAACATTGTCAACATTCATTTTCCACGTCTCTCTCCTTTCCATAACCTGCACCCTCTCTTCCATCTTCTTGAGTCTCTCTGTCTTCTTCCTGTTCTTTACTCTCTCTGTCCTCTACTCTCTCTCTTTGTTCAATCTTTCCCTCATTGTTCACTTTTTGCTCCTCCTCACTTGTCACTCCTGCCAGTGAATTAAAAGCAATTCAGCCATTTAGTTCATTTCACTTGATTGTTTGAATTATCTTTTTCATTTAAATCTGTTTTGTTTGATTCTCAAAAGAGAACAAAGATGTAAGCAAATTGTGTTTTATACAATTGTATGTTATTATGACATAACTGCAATAGATGTATGTTGTTTTAAAATTATGCCTATTGTAAATGAAGACTATTGTTATAGATACATAGATAGATAAATAGATGGGGTTATTAAGCCTACATTATTTTTGTGTGACTATACCTGCAGTTTAAGAAACGCTTGATTTGATCAAAAGTTAGTCAAACAAAAACTTAACTTAACTTAATGGTAGTCAAACGTAAAACCAGAATATCAATAATATCAAACCTGTCAGCGTATTACCTATTTTTCTCCACACTTTTTCCCGGATTCATCTGTCACTCTGCTGGCTGTCTGTGTGACTGACGGAAGAGACTGTGTGGTCGCCGATCAGCCAAGTAGATTTGAAGAAAATAAAGAAAGGGGAAACCCGCAAATCTCTCTCTCTCTCTCTCTCTCTCTCTCTCTCTCTCTCTCTCTCTCTCTCTCTCTCTCTCTCAGCTCCGAGCTAGCACCAAATGCTAACAACAACCCCAGTAAAAAAAATAATAATAATAAACACATTTAAAAAGTGGGGGGGGACATGTCCCCCCTGTCCCCAGTGGAAATTACGCCCATGTGTGAAGCACTAAATGGTCTTAGAAAAATATCGACTCTATGTTTGTAGTTATCTACTAAACTACAGCATACAAATACAGAGAGTAATGTAGGCCTGTTATACTGAGTGATATTTTACACATTGCTCTGCTTTCTGCACGGACCTCACAGCTGTTCTCACTGTAAACATCGCATCGCGATGAAAGCATACTAAAATAATATCCAGGGGATGCATGCAGAGCTGTCATTGGCTGAGATAAATCCGGCCGTGCGTCACGCCTCCACCGTTCCCGGAAATGCATCCGTGGAGGAGCCGTGGAGGATGCATCAGTGTATCCTCGGTTATAGCTCCTCCAGAGAGCCTCCTCGATGCTCGGTCTTCGTTGTGCATTTAGAGAAATTAGATGTCCTTCAACATGGCACGCTGAAATCCATTTCCTGAGAGGCTTCTCAATTCTTAAATGTCCTGCGTGTGGTAGGCCTACAGTGCGTAGATGCGGCGGACAGACATAAAATTGTCTGGCTTCGCTGCAGAGCTGGAGATTGGAGGTGAACAGCAGATCATAAAGACTCGAAAAATATAGCCTGGCTCTGGCACCTGTGAAACTAACAGTTTGCTTTTGCTGCTTAGACATAAACATAGAAACGTTCCCACAAATCAAGATCAAAGTTGAAATAATTGTAACTCTAAGCGCAGCACTCTGACGCAGTACAGTTTGGTGCAAATCAACAGCACAGCCAGAGCAGTGTATCTGATCATGTGAAAACAGTGTTTGAGATTGAACCTCTCTTGAAGGGACAGCAAATCATTTTTACATTGCTGTGTTGATACACATATAACAAACATATGAGATGCAAGGTGTTAATAAGTGAATTTTAGAGGTCTCAGCGGGTGTATTTCTGAAGTTTGGAGAGATCATTGGCTAGCAGTTTCTTCCTGTTTGTATTATTGTGCTAAGCTAGGTCTATTGCATGGAAGTTGAATCTTGTAATTCTTCTCTTTAGTGTATTTCCCCTAAATATTTTTGACATTTTTCATGTCACATTATGACGTGCTATAAAAAGTTTGCAGAGAAACTAGCTCTGACAGGACCTGACATACTCCTATGTGAGCTCACCCGCTGAGGTTGAATCGCTGTGGGATCAGAACGTGAATCCGTCTCTGCCGGTCCTTCTTACGAACACTCTCATAACATAAGAGGGCAGCTTCTGCAGCGCCCCAGTCAGGTGGTAGTTATTTTGCTTTTCTAAAGCAAGGCAAGTTTATTTATATAGCACCTTTCAACACAAGACAAAGTGCTTTACAAAAATGAAAGACATTAAGAGCATTACGAAACATATTACATTTTATTTTATTTAAAGGAAGGCTCCAGTCATTAGATAGTTAATAAAAACTTCAGTATTTAGTGAAACATTATGTTTAAACCATACCCTGAAGAAATCAGCGATATTCCCCAGTAAATAATGATTTTATAGCTCTTTTTTTCAAAAACCTGTATATTCCGTCAGGCAGCTGCCATTTTGGCCATTTTCAGTAGTCACATGATCCGAAAAACTAGGTCGTGACGTCATCTATGCGTTCACTTTGTAAACACACGACGAAAACATGGCGGAGTATTTGAGAGGGGTCTGCCTGCAGACCCCTCTCTCAGGACAGTTCCGGTGCAGACCTCCACTCTCAGGACACCTCCACTCTCAGGACAGGAAGTGCACGCTAAGAATTCCAAAATAAAATCATCACTATCAGTACAGTGCCACTTTCCAAACAGGAAATGCATGCAAATACAAAATAAAATCGGATCTTGACGGATCGTGATTCGTGACACTTATTATATACATATGTATATATCTATATATATATAGATATATACGGACACCTTGTATTGTTGTTACTATCAGTAAAGCCGCAGCGCCACTTTCCGAACAGGAAATGCACGCAAATACAAAATAAAATCGTACTGATACTTATTTATATAGATATATATTTATTTATATATATAAATATGACATCTTGTATTTTAGTTACACCCGCTAGACAACAGTGGAAGGTTCAAGAAACAACCGTGTTTGCCGAGTGCACCGCAGCGGAGGTGGGGAGGTTCCAGCTGGGAACCTTCACCCCGTGGGACCCCTGTACGGTGCGTCTTGGTCACGCTTCATATCGGCCGGCCCGGGAAGGAAGAGGGGGGCTGGACACAGGCCGTGGGGGGGGGGGGGGCAATGTCCCCGGTAGAAACCGGGTGAAATAGCCAAACAAATCATAAAACCGGGGAAAAGTGAAAAAAAGTGTCCGAAAATAGACACTCGTGAGGCGGGCAGAGTCCCCTGTCAACTCCCGTTACATTCCTCCATGGTGTCATTTGAGCGAAAAACTTTTACAAGAACCAGGCTGGGGGGGTCAAAAGTGCACGGTGGGCGGACTCATCACCTCCGTGATGAGTCTCCATTGTGATTTGAAAACTTCCATCAAACGAGTCCTTCGGTGGGCAGGAAAAAAAATGCCTCAGAATCGTCACTTCCTGTACTGACAGTGGAGGTGTCCTGAGAGTAGAGGTCTGCACCGGAACTGTCCTGAGAGTGGAGGTCTGCAGGCAGGCTCCCATGGAGTATTTGAGTTCGCACTCGTCAGCCGAGGAAGAAGTTTAGAAAAATAAAGTCCAGGCGGACTCACCTCTGGGTAATTTGGGAACCATCAGTTCCATTTGACCTTTTTCACTGTAAAAATCATTTGATTACTTTGAATTATCACTATAGGTATTCATTCCATCCAAATACAACTATAAAAAAAATAAAAAACCTACTCTGTTATCCTCTTAGGCCCCACGGACCCGGTTCCGGGGCCAAAATCGCGTCATTTGCAGGAAACAACGTCTAATGAACCTTAATATTTAATAAACTATGAATATTTTATATCCATATAACTAATTTAACTGATCTTTTTCATTTTTTTCTTCAAAAAAAACACACAATGCTAACAGTGAGCCTCTGAATTAGCCCCGAGCGAAAAATGCTAACCTATTACTGCACCGAAAATCACTCCTAGCTCCCTTATTACTTATCCTAGCTGCACATCCAACACATCGTTTATGATCGTAAAGACACAGAATCTAACGGTGCTCACCTCAACACTGAAAGATACAAACTCGCAAGGTTATCAACAAAAACGTACATCAAAACAAGTGGCGCTAGGTACTAACATGCGCTAGGCTAACATGGCTTACCTTCGTCTTTGTCTGGTCTAAACTGGTCTTCAATGGCATTACAACGATAACAATGATGATGTAGTTAATCCATAGGTTAATATCCAATGTGACTGTGTCCCCTTTGAAATGTTCTGATAATCTATAAGCAATAAAACTGCAATTCCGTTATCTGCTGTCCGCTCTGTGCTCCGTGCGCTCTGGGTCCTGCAATTCCTGCTTCCTTACGTAGTAAACAATAAGTAAAGTCTGCTGAGTAATGTGCTTACGCTGGCTGGCATTGGCAGTGCACTGCATCCCCATTAAGTAATGGTTGATTAATAAATCCCATTTTATGTTTCATCATACTCTCAGAGTAGTCGTCCGGAAACTTGAAATGTTCGCTGCATACATGCGCCTGTGGATCTTTCGGTTCGGGCCGAGCACATTTCGCTAGCCACTGCCTCCGAACGTACTTCCTACGCTTACCCGTTGGCAATAGATGGAACCGAGCATTCCGTGGATTGTTCCTATCCGAATTGTGGCAATGTTTCGCGATACAATGAGGCATATTTCAATAGAATTGTGAGAGTAACTAGAGTAAACAACATGAACAAAGCACATACGTCAATTTGTCCTCGACACCAAACGCATAGTTCACGTCACTTCCGGTAAAATAAGTCATGTGACTCGTCAAAATGGCGCCGCCCACAGGGTTGATGTTATTTCGGTAATTAATCAGCTTAAAATCACTGATAACGTCATCGGATTACAAAAAAAAAAAAGGACTGGCAGAGACTCGTCTGTTTTATCGGATGATAATTATTTAAAAATGCGTGTCATGAGGATTGCCTCCCTTTAAAAATACTGAGGCAAAGCAAAAGCAAAGATAATAAAACATGAATAACAAAGGTTTAGGTCTGACAATCATTTCTAACTTTTTAGCAGAAATAGTTTTCTATGACCTCACTTTCTTTCTACCTAGTGAGATCTATCCGCTTCTACTCATATTACTGATATAATGGTTAAAAAAACAAAGTGTAAACATCAGCAATGAGAAAAAAGTAACACTAAAGCAATATGCTTTCCCTCACTTTCCACCTACAACATTAAGTATACATGTTGACAGTGCAGAGGCATTAAGGGTTGCACTCACCTGAAGAGACGATGACAGTCAGCAGCTCGGGGGTCATCGCAGGAATCCTTCTGAGCTGTTACATGAATCTGTATACTCTAACTTTCAGACAAACTGTCATTCGCTTTTGACTGAGAGGAAAACAGTCTTTGGTGCTCCCCACAAAAAGTTGGAAACTAAGACACAGACTTGGTATAAATAAGAATGAACCAGGGGATAAATATTAACACCCTGAAGAGAGGAGGCGGGGAGTTTACTTATCTCAAACTGCCCTCATGTTGTAGTAAAAATAAAAGTTACTCTTGTGCAAACTCTAGTGGAAGTTAAGGGAGACTGAACCAAACTGTTTCGAAATAATAAAGCACAACACATCTCTGACATCATTTCTATCATTGCCAACCTAAGATCTTAGTCTGTTTTGTGAAAAGTGCTGCGGGATCCTCAGCCTCCCTGTAATAATGAATAATTGCACATTTGTTATGTCTGATTTAGTGTAACAAAAAAAACGTTGTGAATATGTATTATTTTAGATGTGTTACTGATGTGTATGTAAATATCTACTCTGTAATAATTTAAATGTTGCCTTTTTGATAAACCAAAACATGCTCACTCTCCTCAGCCACCCCTCCTCACTCCATTCTCGTCGTCCTTCTCTTTCTCATCCTCCTCTTCCTCGTCCTCCCATTGTCCTTCTCCCCATCCCCCTCCTCCTATCCTCCCTGTCAAACTTCACTTCCTTTCCTTCCCTCAGCCTCACCCTCTCTCCAGCAGCACCACCTCCCCCACCTTTCTGTTGTATTCCGCGATCACGACATGCCTTTTAAATGTTAAGTGATGAGAGAGAGTGATTCAGAAGAGAATGAGAGAGAGGGGGGGAGAGAGAGAGAGGGAGAGTCTTATCCCCCTCGCGAGCTGCTCGGCTGCAGAGCTCGCGGAGGACAGGATGGAGCGGATGGAGTCCATGGAGCCGATCTCTGCGCACTACACCACAGATTACCCGGAGATCCATCCTGATAGCGGGTTCGAGTCCAGAGAGAGCTGTGACATCCAGGCGAAGACCCCCCCGCCCACCACATATGATGAGGAACTGGTGCACAAGGTAGGCTATGGGAAATATAATATTGTATTTGATTCTTAGACTGCGTCTCCTATTATTTGTCCATGTCGTACTGGCATTTATGACGTGTATTCAGTAGCTGCAAACTTCCTCCTATCAGTCCTGCTCTCTCTCTTTCTGTACCATCTTCGACATGCTCTATCTTCCCATGCACCCCCACTGGACCTCATTATCACTGAGACTGATTATTTTAGTGTTATTTAAATGTACTCTGTGTTATATACTACCCACTTCCATTTTGAAATGTGCAATTAGATGGAGTAAGAGTGACTGCAGTAGAGGGATGAAAACAACAACAACAACAATAATAATAATAATAATAATAATAAGCGTGTGTGTGTCCACAGGCACGTCTCAGCCTAGATTTAGCTGCTTAAGGATAACTTTTTCCCTTTAATTCTTGTTTTTTGGTCCGGTTTTATGTAAAACAGCAGCTACATCTGAAACCATATGAACCATATACATTTTGTTAGTATGATATTATTCTAAAGACTTTTCATGTGTCTGACACACTTTTCAGGTGTTGATAATAACCATAAAAACATGCTATAACGTCATCATAGTCTTTCTTCTAAAGAAGGTTTTTGTTCCTTTATTTGCAGTGAGTTACAATAACTGAGAACTGAGATTGCCCAAATGGTTTGTAATGTAACCATGCTCTCTGAACAGCAGCATTTAATAGCTCTAGCAAACGTGTGTCTGTTTGAGTGTGTGTTTAAGACTTTTATTATGAGGGAGCACATTATCGCAAGACAAGCTGTCCTTTCAAAAATCTAAAACCATCCTTCCAGATGAGTCTGTCTTTCTGTCTCCCCGAGAAACCTCCTGTCTGTGTTCACTTTTTCAATCTCCCTTCAACCCCTTTTTGAAAAAGTGATCCAGATCTCGGGCTTAGGAGCTCCGAGGAACCTCCCCGGTGCCATGTTACTACACAGTCAAATCTGGAGTGTTCATTTAACACTCATATGTTCACTGGCTCAGTGTTAAAAATTGACTCTTTAAGTGTTAAATTAACACTTAAAGAGTACCCAGGGAATTCTACATTTCACATTTAATATCTGGATCACCTCTAAGGAAGTTAATGAAGCTTCTTGTTAAGAACATCTGGGCTCAAACAGAAAGAAAGGAAACCCCCTGCAGATAAAACCATCTTCTCTCTCACACCACTAACATGCACAATAAGTCCGTCATCCACATCCTCCATGTCTCCTTCCAGAACATCTGCGTCACTGTATTGCCTACTGCCTTAAGAGAGAGGCCCACTTCCCAGCTCTCCTCTGTTACCATGGAAACAGCATCATACCCCCGCACCACAAACACACTCATCATCATCTCAAATGCCTGTTTAGTGAGGCGGTTTGTCTCCTATGTGCTCAAACACATGCAGCATTATGTGCTCTCAGTGATGGAAACATGATGAGATGAAATATTATTTCTGTTGGTTTGAAATATGCTCTACCTGTGAGCCCTTTGTTGAACTTTTCTGATAGGTATTGGGTTCTGTTTTTTTTTTGTAATATTTTATTTATAATTTTCAGGTTTATGTAACAATTAAACAAAAACAAAAAAAACATGTAGCATAAAAACGCAAAACATCCCCCCTCCTAAATCAAAACACAACGAGATACTACACATACACAGTGCTACTGTATATCCAGAGGCCTGTTGGTTAATCAGATGATATATCTTTTCCAAGACTATATGTGATCTTTTCAAGAGGAATACAACTGTTCATTTCTAAAGACCATTTATCAATGAGGAGAGGAGAGTCAGATTTCCATGTTAGTGTTATGCATTTCCTAGCCACACATAAAGCAATTTCCATACATTTAATTTGGGATTTAGTTGAAGATCTATTGAGACTTGTGAAATCGCCCAGTAAGCAAAGCTCAGGATCTAAAGGGAAGGTAGATCATGTGATCTTGGTTAAGGTGTCATACAAATCGTACCAAAAGAGCCTCACTTTTGTGCAAAGCCAGGTACAGTGTAGGAAGGAGCCGACCTCGATACCATACCTGAAGCACATCTCTGACAGCTCGGGCTTGGATCTATGTAGTTTCTGTGGGGTAAGGTACAGTTGATGGAGGAAATTATAGTGAACCAGTCTGTACCTGGCATTAATAGTAGCTGACAAACTGTCTTTACATAAATTACTCCAGCCGGTCGAAGACCTTTTCAGCGTCTAAAGCTACAGCTATACTGGGCTCAGTCTTTGACTTTGTTAGGTGGATAATATTAAAGAGCGTACATAAGTTATCAGCTGATGAACGTTTAGAAATAAAACCACTCTGGTCCGGATCAATTAATTGTGGCACACATTGGCCAAGCCTGTTAGCCGGGCCTTAGATATTCATTTATAGTTCGAATTCAATAATGAAATAGGTCTAAATGAAGAGCACTTTAATGGTACTTTATTTTGTTTGTGGATCACAGTGATTATGGCAGTAGAGAATGATTCAGGCAGAGTTTGAGTTTTTGATGCTAAGTTAATTACATCCATAATGAGTGGGATGAGTAAATCCTTAAATTCTCTGTAAAATTCTGGTGGGAAACCATCTTCTCCCGGCGATTTGATTGCAATGAGCCCAAAGCTTTTTCAATTTCTTTCTGAGTGTAGAAGTTTATTTTGGTCTTCTTGGCCAAGCTTTAGCAAGTCAATAGTGGACAGGAATTCATCAATTTTAGTCAGATCTTCTGGTGATTCCGATGTATATACATTTGCATAAAACTGTTTAAATGTGTCATTAATTTCCACCGGGTTATTATTGAACCCGCTTCAGTTTGAATTGCGTTAATTGTTCTTGAGCTTTCCTCTGTTCTGAGTTGCCAGGACAGAATTGTATGTGCCTTCTCTCCCAATTCATAATACCTTTGTTTAGTTCTTAAAATGGCTTTTTCAATTGTATAAGTTTGTAGCGTATTGTATTTGAGCTTCATGTTTAACAGCGATTGGTATAATTAATACCTTGGACCCAGATTGTTGAAACTCCTTTTCCAATTTCAAAATATCTGTTTCCAGTTTTTCTTTTTCTGCCATATATTTCTTTTTAATACCTTTTGTATAAGAGATTATTTGTCCCCTTAAATAAGCTTTAAAGGGATAGTGGAAATGGAACCTCAAATAGTTTCGTTTTAACTTATATACAAGCATAATTACGTACCAAAACAATCACACCTGATTACAAATATATAATAATTGCCTTGGGCATTTTAGAAGCACTTTATTGCAGCTTCCCCAAAGTTTTTTAGAAACGAAATTATCGCTTCAGCCAAACCGGAAGTGACGAAAACTCAGGAAGACGATACGATAACAAACCATGGCGTCTATGCAGAATGAACGTGGAAGGGCAAATATACCAGACAAAGAAGAAGGATTGTACGAGGTATCCAGTGATGATAGCGAGTCAGAAACATCCTCTCGGCTTTCCTACGAAAATGTCGTTTTAGGAACTGAATCTGAATCCGGTTCAGTAAGCGACGATGGTGACAATATTGAGCTAGACGATGGACCATTACGTCCTTATTTGTTCGAGCCCGAGCCCGAGGTGATGGTTCACGGCATGGGCAATGGCGAGGATGACCAGGACCAGGCGCCAGATGATGCACCCCTACGCACAAATAATCTTGACTGGTAGGTCCCTAAGCATAGCTCACGCATCTTAAGATCACCTGTAGCCTTTACAAATATTAATCATTGTTAACCAGTTAAGCCCGAAGGTCCCCCCAGTGGACCCCTCCCACAGTTTTTTTTCTCTCACATGTCTCAGGGCTTCTTAACATTTATGAAACTATTAATGTTTCATACCCTTTTAAAGGTAAGAAACTCCGCTAACTGACAATAAGAACAATTGTTAGCTAGAAAAAACACAAGAGTAATACCAAGCCTTTGAATTAGCATTGAGCGAAACAATGCTAACTAATGCTAACGCTTTTTTACACACAACACACGGTAGAAATGCCCTTATTACTATCTTAACTGCACAAACAAGATATACGATTTAAAGCTGAGACTCCACAGATTCCACACATGTAATCATTACTGTAAGACCTCGAATTCCTGGAGCTATCAGCCAGAAAAGAGAAAGTAAACAACATCCGGTTCCAAAAATATTACAATAATTACGTCTTACCTTTTTTGATTTGTGATCAAAAGTTGTGTTCAACGGAATAAAAACGCATCTCAAGGTTAATCCAATGTCGTTGTGTCACGTAGAATTTTTCTGTCGCACTACAGCCATACAAACACATCTATTCACCATAATAAAGGTCGGCTATTCACATGCAAATGCTATTGAATGTCCGCCATTGTTTGTGCCCGTCTTCCTATGCTCTCGTCATCACCCGAAGATTCCCGACGATTCCCGAAGTATTTCGTTTCATTGAGAGGGCGCAGTAAAATTGAAACTAAAATGAAACTAGGCACATGAAATTAAAAAAAATTGTTTATTATGCTTCTTTTTAATAAAAATACATAAGTTAAACCCAAAATTCGCGGATTTCCACTATCCTTTTAAGTGTGTCCCATAGTATAAAACTATTTAGGAGGAAGGACAGTTAGTCTCGCAGAATAGCTTTATCTGGTCCCTAATAAATATGCAAAAATCTGGTTTTTGAAGAAGCGTAGGGTTCAGTCGCCATCTATATGAGTTAGTTGTTTTTTCTGGCATCAAAATAGAAAGGGTCAAAGGAGAATGATCAGACAGGGTCCTAGATAAATATTCAGATTCCAATGCTCTATGAACTAGCTGCGTTGATAAGAGAAAAAGGTCGATCCTAGTATGAGACTTATGGGGACAGGAATAGAAAGAGTAGTCTCTGCTTTGAGGGTGCATCCGTCTCCAAACATCTGTCAAATTTAGATCTTTCATAAATGCCAGGGTGGTTTTGGCAGCTTTTGATTTAGATACTGCCAAGGATGACTTATCCAGAATAGGATCCAGTCACAAATTATAATCGCCCCCTACCAGTATGTTTTGTGTATCTTGAATAAAGGATGCATCATCATGGTTGGGTGCATATAAGTTTAAAAGTGTCCAGGGTTCTCAGTAAATCTGACAATTATCTAATACATATCGGCCTGATGGATCAATAATAGTTTCTCCAATCGTCACTGGAGTGTTTTTATTTATTAAAATAGCTACTCCCCTGGTTTTGGAATTAAAGGATGATGAAACTACATGTCCTACCCATTCTCTCCTCAGTTTCTTATGCTCCTGTGTGATAAGATGGGTTTATTGAAGCAATATCAATTTGCAGTTTTTTCCGGTGTGTCAAGACTCTTTTCCTTTAAACCGGTCCGTTTAGCCCATTCACATTAAAGCTAACAAATTGGATGGAGTAACGGCCCGTCCACACAGCGGCTTTGGAAAAAGCTTGCCGGCGGGCGTGTCTGAAGCTCGACCAACAACCAATCCCATGAATCTCCTGCCCCTGACACACAAGCAGCGGTTTTGATTGGCTAGAGCTTGTACTGGCATATGATTTGATTGGCTGACGCTTCCACCGAAAGCTTCAGAAGCTTCAAAAGTTGAACATTGCTCAACTTTTGCTGCCTGAAACGCCAGGAAAGCTCCGCTCTGCTTCCCACAATGCAGTTCGGCGAAAAGTGACGTCACCCCATTCAAAGTGAATAGGCAGAAGCTTCCAACGCCGCTGTGTGGACGGGCCGTGAGGCAAACGGAATATCCTTAGATCAAAGCTCCGTCTTAACCTGGTCATACTCCTTTCTGCGTTTCACCAAGCTGGTGCTTAGGTCGGGAAAAAACAACACAGGCTTACCGTCGTACTTGATGGGACCCTTATTTTCTCTGGACCGCTGTGCGGTGATTCGCAGGATCTTGACTCGGTCTTGGCATTTGAGCAGTCGCATCAGAACAGGTCGCGGTCTCTGGTCTCTGGTCTCCCTCGTGCCATGCGCGTTATGAGTGAGCCACTGATCAATACGATGTATTTTATCATCACAGGTTATTTTGTTACATTAACATTGTTAAAAGAGTCAGAACAATTCAACCCGACCATCTTTTATAATGTGAGCGAATGTATGTACACTTTAAGCCATATAATATAAATATTATAGTAGGTATTTGCTTTGAAATAGTATATACTGACTGAGCATCATTAACGGAGCGTCGACACTACAGCTTCAAAAAAAGCTTGGAGCTGGAGCTGAAGCTTGGGGATTGTATTCGAGCAACGCGACCAACAACCAATCACATGAATCTCCCGCCCCCGACATACAAAGCAAAAAACCCCGGGGATTTTATGCGAGCAATATATATATATAAACTCCCCAAACAGGCGAAAACCTACCAGTTTCACCCACTGTCTCTGCCACCTCCCTCCATGCCTGGTTCCTCCGGTTTGTATCCCGGTAGGTGAAGAGGGTCTGGTCATACAAAACCGGGTGATTTGCTACGGCGATAATTAGTTTCTCCTCCATCTTTTTTTGAAATATAGAAATGAACGGCGGGATATCTCTCCCAGCTTAGACGCGGTTTGATTGGCTAGGGCTGTCAGATTTTCAGAAACGGGATTTGATTGGCTGGCGCTGGCTACTCCGGCGTCTCCGGCGTCAGAAGTTGAACATTGTTCAACTTCTGACGCCGGAGACGGACCGCTATGCTACCCACAATTCAGTTCAGCAAAAAGCAAGGCAACGTGACGTCACCCCATTCAAAGTAAATGGGCAGACGCGTTGGAAACCGTTTTTGAAGCTGTCGAAGCTGTAGTGTGGACGAGCCGTAACGGGCCGTCCACACTACAGCGTCTGCCCATTCACTTTGAATGGGGTGACGTCACGTTGCCTCGCTTTTCACCGAACTGAATTGTGGGTAGCATAGCAGTCCGTCTCCGGCGTCAGAAGTTGAACAGTAGCCAGCGCCAGCCAATCAAACCGCGTCTAAGCTGGGAGAGATATCCCGCCGTTCATTTCTTTCAAAAAAAGATGGAGGAGAAACTAATTATCGCCGTAGCAAATCACCCGGTTTTGTATGACCAGGGGTCTCATTTATAACACTGTGCGTAGGATTCACGTGGGAAGGTTGCTTACGTAGTAGAAATCCAAAAAATAGGTACAGAAATGTTCCGACACTTACCGATTCACCAAACATTGCGTACCGGCGAGAAAGTGCGTACAGCACTTCCTACGCCGGTTTCCCTTTATAAATCGCAACCGACTCGAAATGCGGTGCAGCTTTTGCGGGCTTCACGTAACGCCCATATTTGCCTAGAAATAGTAAAAGAAACGCCCATTCATTCATTCATTCTGACTGCATGAAGAAGATCGCAGGAAATGACGACAGAACAGCTAAAAAAGACATCTCACACCGTGTCAGATTTTGGTTATTTTGGGGAGGTCGAGATAAATCATATTGTTTGGTGGATGCAGTTTGAACCATGAGTAGCAGCATGGAGGTCGGATCGTCACCAAAATAAATAAATAAGTGGTCCGAAAAAGGTTCATGACAAAAACAATACACATAGCCTTCCTCAGGCAGTGTGTTTGTACCGGGGACAGGAGACCCCCCCTTGATGAGAGACTGTAAGAAATGATCGGGGAATCCCTCCGGAGTGGAGTGATGACGACTGGATCTGAATGATGTTTTTGTATTTGGTGGTTTATGTCCCAGCTGTCGATCAGCTGTGCGCAGCGTCTCCACTGCAGCAACTCTATATCCACCAGTTAAAGGAAATACAACTAATGTGTTGTGTTATATCAGCTGTACAATTGACCACATATGGTGTTCTTAGTTTCCATACCTCCTGTGTTTTATGAGTGACTTATCAAGTCTTGGCAAACGGCATAAAACATGATTAAACATGGTAGTAAACCATGCTCGTATCTACAACCTATAGAAATGCAAAACCGCATCATTTATGAGAAAACATTTCATAACATTAACACAACATATTCGAGGTGGTTTTAAATAACATATCCGTATTTATTTATTTCTCCAAGTTATGTTTTTGTGTGCACTGAGGAGTCGCAAACAGGCGTTTGTTTAATCATTTTAAGATTGGCTTTAATCAATGTTTGAAAATGAATTCTTCATATATGATAAATGAGAGGTAACATTTTATTTATGGTATTATTTCCACATATTTCTCTCCATTCTTCCTTCTGCCAACGGTGTCGCAGTTTCTCGTCTCTCCCGTTTTTGTGCTTAGTGCGTACGCATGGGTTAGAGTTTGCGTGGAGGACTGCATGTTTTCCCGTCAAGTTAGTATTTTATAAATCGCAAACATTGCGTAGAAACTGGCGTACGCCATTTTTTGAGGGTATATCCCTTTATAAATCAGTTCCCAGACCCTCTTCACCTACCGGGATACAAACTGGAATAACCAGTCATGGAGGTAGGTGGCAGAGACAGTGGGTGAAACTGGTAGGTTTTCGCCTGTTTGGGGAGTTTATATATATTATTGCTCGCATAAAATCCCCGGGGTTTTTTGCTTTGTATGTCGGGGGCGGGAGATTCATGTGATTGGTTGTTGGTCGCGTTGCTCGAATAAAATCCCCAAGCTTCAGACACGCCCAGCTCCAAGCTTTTTTTGAAGCTGTAGTGTGGACGCTCCGTAAAGGCCTTGACACACCAAGCAGTCACCAGAGGACTCGCTGACGCCGGTGTCAGTACCAGATATGTTCGGGCTACCAGATATGTTCGGGTGTATTTCCGTCGCATCCGTCATCCGTCATATTCGTCATATTTTACGGCAACTCAAGAGGGCCATCACGGTCAAATTCCGAACATTTAAACATAGCCGACACTTCATTCTTTACTTTGTCCGTTATTATATGTAAGGCAAGGCAAGGCAAGTTTATTTATATAGCACTTTTCAACACAAGGCAATTCAAAGTGCTTTACAAAAAATGAAAGAGATTAAGAAAATGGCATTTAAAATCAGTCATTAAAAAGAAAAGCTAATAAAATAAACATTAAAAGAAAAAATACATGGATAAAAGTTACTAAGATATGAATAGTTCAATTAAAAGCAGCGACAAAAAGAAAAGTCTTCAGCCTGGATTTAAAAGTAGTCAGAGTTGCAGCGGACCTGCAGGTTTCTGGGAGTTTGTTCCAGATATTTGGAGCATAATAACTGAATGCTGCTTTACCATGTTTAGTTCTGACTCTGGGGACAGAAAGCTGACCAGTCCCTGAAGACCTGAGAGATCTGGATGGTTCATAATTTAGCAGGAGGTCAGAAATGTATTTTGGGCCTAAACCATTCAGTGCTTTATAAACCAGCAGCAGTATTTTGAAATCTATTCTTTGACACACAGGAAGCCAGTGTAAAGACTTCAGAACTGGAGTGATGTGATCCACTTTCTTAGTGTTAGTGAGGACTCGAGCAGCAGCGTTCTGAATTAGCTGCAGCTTCCTAATAGATGTTTTAGTGAGACCTGTGAAGACACCATTGCAGTAGTCGAGTCTACTGAAGATAAAAGCATGGACAAGTTTTTCCAAATCCTGCTGTAACATTAGTCTTTTAATCCTAGATATATTCTTTAGGTGATAGTAGGCTGATTTAGTAATTGTTTTAATGTGACTGTTGAAACTCAGGTCAGAGTCCATGACTACACCTAGATTTCTGGCTTTATCTGTTGTTTTGAACATTGCACACTGAAGCGCAGCGCTAACTTTTATACGTTCTGACTTGGCTCCAAAAACCATTACCTCAGTTTTATCTTTGTTTAATTGGAGAAAGTTCTGACACATCCAGTCATTGATTTGTTCAATGCACTTACTCAGTGTTTGAATTGGAGCATAGTCTCCTGGTGAAATTGTTACGTAAATTTGTGTGTCATCTGCATAGCTATGGTAACTTATTTTGTTGTTCTTCATTATCTGAGCCAGTGGTAGCATGTATATGTTAAAGAGAAGAGGCCCCAAGATGGAGCCTTGAGGAACCCCACATGTCATATTTGTCAACTCAGATGTGTATTTACCTATAGAAAAAAAGTTGTTTCTGTCCTTTAAGTAGGATTCAAACCAATTTAGAACTGTTTCCGAAAGTCCCACCCAGTTTTCCAGTCGGTCTAGTAATATGCTGTGGTCAACAGTGTCAAACGCAGCACTGAGATCTAATAATACTAACACTGAAGTTCTGCCACTGTCTGTGTTTAAGTGGATGTCATTAAAGACCTTTACAAGAGCAGTCTCAGTGCTGTGGTTTGGACAAAAGCCTGACTGGAACACATCGAAACAGTTATTTAAATGCAAGAAATTACTCAACATGTAGAAGATTATACTTTTTCTCCGTCATATTGTTTCCATAGCAACAATTTAAACAGGCATAGCCTACACTTCATTCTTTACTTTGTCCGTTATTATATGTAGAAGATATTAATTTGTTCTCCGTCATGTTGTTTCCATAGCAACAACTTCAAACAATAACAACTAACCGCTAGCCGCAAAGCTAGCATCACAGCCACTGCTCCGTTTTCGGAGACTTTGCACACGTTTTTCACAAACATTTTCACGCTAGGAGTACTTCCACTAGCTTCGTCTTGATCTGTAGATGTGATTTGATGTGTCGTGTGTCCCCCCAACTCCTCTCCAAAGTTCAGATATTTAATAAAACACTCAGGGGAGTTTCCTGAATGTTCATGCCCAAAGCTAAGCACTAGGCCCTGGGTAAATTAAGAGGCTGATCTCGGGCACTTTTGTCCACTTTCCCTGGTGGTAGAAACTCAAGCCATACATCCCTGGATTCGTCTCAGAGAGTAGATGATCAGTGGGGCCTTGTTTTTACTGAATGATGTGTTTTTTTATGGGGAATTCAAATATGAGCTTATTTTTAGGATTTTCGGAGACTTTGCACACGTTTTCACAAACATTTCCACGCTAGGAGTATGGGAGTACTTCCATTCGCTTCGTCTTGATCTGTAGATGTGATTTGATGTGTCGTGTGTCTCCCAACTCCTCTCCAAAGTTCAGATACTATATAAAAATACTAAAAGGTAATTAAAACATTAAACATAATGACAAAATAACAACCTGAAAGATGTGTATTCTATCTACACATTTCGTAATTATCTAATCTAGTGGCCTTATAAAAGTGTTGGCTAAAGTAACGCAGAATATATATATTTTTTAATTGTAAATAATTAGAAACATTATTTATGTGCACAAGTACATGGGACCCCACCATAGCACCCCACACATAACAAGCTGTCCCGAGTTCCTCCGGCTGCAATTCCGCAGACGGCCGGTGTGTGGCAGCAGAGCGCTGGGAGCAGAGGGAGGTGAGTAGACGGACATGACGGATGACGGATGCGACGGAAATACACCCGAACATATCTGGTACTGACACCCATAGATATATATAAACACTAGATGACTCACCCGCGCTGCTGGCCAATGGAGACCGACGTTGCCACTTGGCCGCCATCTTGCTACAGGCAGTTCTCTCATTCATAACATTATGGTTTACTATTTAAATAAGCATAGCTTGCTCAATTTTCAACCAATTTTCAAACGGTTTGGTTTTTTATAAACATCAAAGACCAAAAACCAACATAAAATGTGCTCACAGACAGGCCAGTTCTGTCTAATTTATCACAATTATTTTTGACATGAGATCTTCATATTACTATACTAGTTTTGTATTTAGTTTCTAGATTTGTAAACAAATCCAGAACCTTTGAAATATGTTATTGAAAAAAGACCAAGAATAATATAAACTGTACCATGTGTCCTTTTGTGTCCTTCTGTAGTCCATTTGTGGTTTGTCTTGTCTCACCCCGGCTGATATATCACAAAATTCACTGTTTAAATTGTTCCCTATATTGCCCCTATGCCCCTGTAAGGTGTCCTTGGGTCCTTGGGAAAGGCGGCCCCCCAAAATAAATGTATTATTATTATTATTATTAAGAAGAACAACTTGGTGTGGTGTGGAGGGGATGTAGGAAGCAGGAGCAGGTGGGGAGAGATGGGGCTTCAAGGTTCAAGGTTATTTGTTTTAAATGTGTCTTGGAGATAAGGACCAGCTGCACACAATAAAATACAGTATAACACAAAACCAATAAGACACACGGTGACACATGGCACACCAACAATCAATCATCGTCCAGCCTCAGCTTTGGTATTCTTTCACAACCATGTTATGGGTTTATTAGACTGAGCAAACATAAACATATGTGGGGAACATAGTGCTGCATCTCATGGAACATGAAGATTTAATAAATACATAGTAGGTGGCGATATATGCTCCTAGTGGTAGCGATTCGCCATTAGTCTGCCCTGTCCGGTCAAATTCCTCACTCCTGAAGTGCTCACTGCAGAGCAGTGTCCTGTCACAGGAAACAAAACCGTCTCTTCTTAGGGCGAGTTCCCACTGCCTTAAACCTTAAAAACATGAGAAAGGTAGCCAGATATATAAATTATTGTCAACATTTTCCTCCCTTCTTTCCTTTAACATTAAGGGTAAGGACAAAAATACACACCGAAATTATCATATTTTTGGTATGTATGCATGTATGTATAACCTACTTTAAGAATAAGACAACCCACTAAGAGTAATAAAAAAGGTGTCCAAAAGAAACATTAAATAATTGTGTAAAGAAATGGTAGCAACATATTCTAAAGAGGCTGGGTCAACAACAATCTTGCAATACTATTATCTCACATAGCCCCACTGATCCTGTGTAGCAGGACTTGTAATGTACATACATCCACTAAGTAATTAACGATTATCCTAATTTTAGTCATAATATTGTCATATCTTACACGTGAAAGGTGATCCCACGGGTTCTTGTTTGCAGATGCGGTGATTAGAGCAGCCGTAGGCTGCACAAAAGTCCGGCATAGTCAGGTACTTCTGTAAACACAAAGCCAGCAAATTCCTGTATCATAATGCAATATGTTTTTAACAAGCCAAACCACTTGGAAGAAATCATGTGTAACTTAAGTTATGTTGAAAAGAAAGAGCAGTTATGCCTCTCCCACTGGTGTAAAGTTGCTGGGTCAACTTTGTAATATAGGTCTCACTCACAGCCTCTTGTTATTAGCCAGCTAATAAATACAACCACATAAACAAAGAAAGGCTGCAATTTCAACATGTCCAAGCATCCTGTATCATAGCCATGCTAATAATGTTTATAATAAACCAAACCGTTTGTAAATCAGTCAAGATTTCAGCGAGTTAAGAGTATTTTTGTGCAGATCACTCACCTTACAACAGCTACCATAGCGCAAATCAGAGTAACTGTTGACTGTAGCAAGATGGCGGCCGGTCAGCTACGCTGGAAAATCTCCCATGAGCCATCTAGTGTTTATATATATCTATGCTGACACCGGCTGTTGCGTCGCCGTGTTCTCCTGCATCTTGGCCATGTGTCACACGGGAACACACCGCAAAGACTTCAGTGCGTGAGTGGCAATAACTCTCCTTACCAGCAGGCGGCGGTAGTGTGTATTCGTCATTCAAAAGAGGCAACAACCGGAAGACAGAGAAGAAGAACAGACCGTGATATAAACAAACAACAAATAGGGTGTGCGTTCCATTTTCACTCTCGTCCATCGAAAACATGTTTCGTGCGGCACTGGAGCTAGATTTGGGTTCTGCCCGATCTGTATTAATGTCATGTTGACAGGTTATCATCATGTAGGCGTTGATAAAAGCTCATTCTAATGTATGAAGGTACGAAATAAAGTTTTGCATTTCCTATCCTGCTATTTGTGTGTATTCTTTTAATCACTCAGCGATAAGAAACAATAACAATGTGCCTACATAACTGTCAGTTGCAGCCCTAGCATTAGTATTGATTATAGTAACAGCTACAACATTAAAATACTTCTAGGCAGATTTAGGAGGATAATGGGAGAATGAACAGAGGGGCAGAAACATCCATCTGAATAATAATAATAACTTTATTTGTATCGCACCTTTCATACAGGGGATTGCAGTTCAAAGTGCTTTACATCAGTAAGAAATAAGATATACAATCAGTGTAAAATAAGCAGCAAGAGCAAAGCATAAAGTGGGATAAAATAATGCAGATATATATATATATATATATATAGTAATCCCAACAGGCCACCTTGTTTATGGTTTGATTCAGTTGTACATTACATTTATTTGATAACTTCAGTTAACTTTGAAGATTCCGAACACTACAAAATATAATCAAGACATATTTTATCATGTATTATAGTAGAAAGTATAAATAGTTTGAGTAGTTTTTAGTAGAAATATCCCTTACAATAAAGGCAGTATAGTATGCCCATGTGTCATCTCCAATAAATGGCTTCAACCATCCTTTAAACTCAGGGTTTGATTCCCACTACTTTATGTACTTTTGTGAATACAGTTTAGACTGTGACACGATGACCTACGTGGATGTTTAGCTTGTCACAGAGAGGCACACACACAGTGGACGAGGTGATTAAGTGACTGAAGCTGTCTCGACGCGGGAGAGTGTGGCTGTCTCCTCTCTGCTGTGACTGCAGCTGAGCTGCTGCGGGAGGCAAAGCTAGTCTGCGCACCTGTGAGGGGGCTCGCGGCAGCTCGTTAACTGCAGAACAATACGTGAGTCTCCAAACACCAGAAAAGTCCCTAATAACACCATTACAAGTCGTTAGATCAGTCGTTAGTCGCTTTTGAAAAAAATAAGTAGCCGGAGGGTTTGGAAAGCCACCGAATTTAACGACAAAGTCGCCAAGTTGGCAACACTGGTCTGTGTGTGACTTCTTAAATCGTTTGTTTACGTCCCTCACTTCCGTTTCGCTTCTGATTCGCTAGCTGAACAGCCAATCAGAGTGATTGCTTGGTCCGACTGCCTGACGTGGCCGATTCAACATGTTGAATCGGCCATGCATCGGGTCAGGCAGTCCAAATAAGGCGTGTAAAGGCAACCGAACAACAAATATTTGCCATGGTGTGAATGTGTATGGTGTGAAGCTTTTCCAGACGCGTGGTGTTGACAGCAAATCAGGTCTTCTCTTTGAGTGCATTTAAGATGTTTATTTGGATTGCAGGATGATGACAGCGAAACAAGAGCCGGGTGTTTAACTGATAACTAAACAACTAACTGTGATAAAGAAATAAACAGAAATTAACTCAAAACAAACAGAAAATAAGCGAAAACACGCACGGTTGAAAAACTGTGTGGCCTGTGTCCTCCCCAAATAGTAGGCTATACCCTGAAAATTGGCTGAGTCCCCGCCTATGCCCAGGTCAATTCAGTCGTATCACAGCACCTTCATATACAAATATTAAAATACATCAAATTGGCTGCAACACACCGGCTCCTAATTGTTACTGTATAATAACATAACAATTCAACAACATACAAAACATTGCAACCAAATAGAATAGTCCATATCAGTATTCTCAATCCATAATGTTCATTGTTCATGTAGATAATCCAATAGGGTTGGTAACCCCAATAATAGAAGTTGGGTTTCAGTCTTTATTCAGCTTCCAATAGAAGACAGATCTTCGTGATAGGTCGCTCCAGGATGTTGTACTTCGTCCAGACTTTAACCGACCGCACAAGTCCCTGTCTGTCGGGAAAGGTCTGCAGTACCTTGCCCAACAGCCAGGATCCGCGAGGGGCATTAGAGTCCGCTACGATGACAATGTCTCCTGTGACAAAGTTCCTCTTGTCCTTTGGCCACCGTTGTCTCTCTTGCAACAGTGGTACATACTCCTGAATCCATCTGTGCCAAAAGAGATTGGCAAGGAATTGAACTTGCCTCCATCGTCGTTTGGAGTAGGAGTCATTTTTGTCAAAAAGCCCGGGTGGTAGAGAAGGTTTGCCTTTTAACAAGAGAATGTGATTTGGAGTCAGGGGTTCGAGATCATTTGGATCCTCTGAGGTTTTTGTAATGGGACGGTCATTCAATATGGCTTCCACTTCGCACAGGAGTGTTTGTAGTCCTTCATCATCTAAATGTTGCTGATGAAGAATAGAGTTCAGCACTTTCCTGACCATGCGAATGACTCTTTCCCTTACTCCTCCATGATGGGATGCGGCTGGAGTGTTGAAACTCCATTTCACTCCAGAATGAAGCAGTGAGTTTTGAATTTTCTGATGGTTCAAATGAGATAGAGCTTCTCTCAGCTCACGTTCTGCTCCAACAAAGTTGGTTCCGTTGTCTGATTTGATGTGTGATACTTGGCCTCGCCTGGAAATGAATCTGCGTATTGCATTTATGCAAGAACTGGTGTCCAATGAATAGGCCACTTCCAGATGGACTCCCCGACTGGCCATGCAGGTGAAGATAACTCCATAGCGTTTGATGAGGCTACGGCCTCTCTTCACTTCAAACGGCCCAAAATAGTCAATGCCCACATTTGTGAATGGTGGAAGATCAGATTGCAGTCTTTCTTTTGGCAAATCTGCCATCTTTTGTACACCCAGCTTTCCCCTATATCGTCTGCAGACAACACAGGAAGAGAGGATCTTTCTAGCAGCAGCATTTGCTCTGGTGATCCAGTATTGTCGACGAAGTCTGGAAAGTAGGTGATTTCTTCCACAGTGTCCTAACTGTTCATGAATGTGGCGTAAGATTAGAGTGGCGATATGTTGGTTCTTAGCAAGAATGACTGGATGTTTTGTGTCTTCAGGCATTGCTCCTTTGCTAAGCCTACCTCCCACTCTCAAGATTCCTTGTTTCAGCACCGGATCAAGTTTATAAATGTGACTGCTTTAATTCACTGCAGATGTTCCCTTTTTCAAAGCAGTGATTTCATAACTAAACTTGTCCATTTGGCAGTACTGAATGATGACACTTTCCGCTGCGTCAATATCTTCAGGAAATAAGACGTGACCACCCATTGTGGCTCTGAATCTTTTCATGTCCTCTTCCTCTTTGTTCTTTTGTTGAGTTGGGTCAAGTCCACTGCTGGATAGAGAAGCTTGTATTTATTTTCTCTTTTGACTCAACAACTGCAACGTCTTTCTCAGCTGGAGAAACCACGCAACTGAGATCTTAAGCCTTTTCCACGAGGAGAAGTGGGTTATCAGTTGATTTACTGCATTCTGTGGGTCTTCATCAGAGATGTTATTTGTTGCATTTGGTGCATCATTAATGATGACAGTATTAACTGAAACTTCTCCTCTAACCTCTGGGTCATCACTGCTGATGGAAGTTGAATCCAAGATGTTAAGAGGCCATTCCTCTTCACTCTTGGAAAGAAACTCTGGGCCATGGATCCATCTGCTGCAAGTGAGAAGGTGTTCAGCTTTCACCCCACGAGAGGCCTCATCAGCTGAGTTCCGTTTTGTGTCAACGTACCTCCATTGTGAGATATCTGTGGCTTCTCTTATAGCAGAGACCCTATTGGCAACAAAGGTGTGAAAGCGCTTTGTTTCGTTCCTGATGTACTTTAACACTGTTGTGCTGTCTGTCCAGAAGATTGAGTTTTCCAGCTCTAGTTGCAACTCTGCTTTCAGGAGTCTGTCAACTCTCGCTGCCAGCACAGCAGCTGTTAGTTCCATCCTTGGGATTGTCACATTCTTTAGAGGAGCAACTCGTGCCTTTCCGAGAACGAAAGTTACATGGATCTTCTCATCATCACTCTGCAGCCTCAAGTATGAAACTGTGCCATAGCCGTTCTCGCTGGCGTCAGAGAAATGATGTAGTTGGGCACTTGTGAGCTGTCCAAATCCTTTGGGTTTAAAACATCTCGGCACACTGAAAGTGCTGAGTCTTCTTAGATCTTCTAGCCACCCCACCCACTGCAACTGGTAGTTTTGAGGAATGTGCTCATCCCAACTGTAGCTCATCTTACAGAGGTTTTGCAGCATTATCTTGACAGGTAAGGTGAAGGGTACTAAAAATCCAATGGGGTCGTAGACCGAGCTCACCACCGACAGGATACCTCTTCTTGTGAATGGCCTTTCTTGGACTGCCATCTTGAACCTAAAGGTGTCAGTTTCTGCGCACCACTGCAGTCCCAGGGTTCTTTCGACAGGAAGGCTGTCTCTGTCAAAATCCAGTTATTTCACTTCCTTGGCTATTTTCTCCACATCAATGGCTTCCAACACTGACCTGCTGTTGCTGATCCATTTCAGCAGTTGGAATCCTCCCAACTGGCATAGAGCGGTCAGGTCTATAACCAAAGACATGGCTTCTGCCTCTGAAGACAAGGATTTCAAGCAATCGTCCACATAAAAGTTCTGCTTGATGGTGTCTGTTACATGAACTGGGAAGTCTGCTTTGTGGTCTTCAGCCGTTTTTCTAAGGGCGAAACTGGCACAGCTGGGCGATGATATTGCACCAAACAGATGAACAGTCATTCTGTACTCAGTGAGCGGCTGTGTCAGATCACCTCTTGGCCACCATAGGAAGCGAAGAAAGTCTACATCCTGTTTTGCCACTTGGACTTGATGATACATAGCTTTTATGTCAGCCATAACTGCTATAGAGTTTAGGCGAAACCTTGTGAGAACTCCGAGCAAGGAATTTGTCAAGTCAGGTCCCTGGAGTAGTTTAGTGTTGAGTGACACACCTTTGTAGCTTGCCGCACAGTCAAATACCACTCAGGGTTTTCTTTTTAGGATGGTACACCCCATGATGCAGGATGTACCACACCTTTCCTTCTTTTCCTTTCACCTGATGCTCTGGCACACTCTCTGCATAGCCGTTGTTTATGACATCACAAAGAAAGTTGGTGTATTCCTCTTTGAATGTTGGATTTCTCTCCAATTTCCTTTTTAGGCAGAGGACCCTTTGCTCAGCAAGATGATGGTTGTTGGGCATGACAACATTGTCCTCTTCTCTAAAATGCAACTTCAAGCAGTAATGTCGATTGTTGAGTTCAGCTGAAGTGTTGGCAATTTGCATGAACTTAAGATCTTCTATGGACATTTCTGGCTTGTCTTCTGCTGATTTCTCATTGAAGTCATGGTTGTACTGCTTCATCAGCAGTTCGTCTATGTGAGCAATGGATATGCGGTTGGCTGTGACTGTGGGGCAGCTACTCCTACTCTCATTGCCTCCTCTCAATGGTCCGTTGGCAACCCATCCCAATAGGGTTCAAACAGCATAAGGTCCTTTACCCCTGCTGTTTATCACTTCCCATGGCTCCATTACTTCTGGAGAGTTAGTTCTAATTAACAGCTCCACATCAGCATCGATAGCAGGAATTTCCACAGAGTCCAAGTATGGCCAAGCATACAAGTATTCCTGTTGTGGGATGTTATTACGAGTCACAGGCATCTTGCGTTGGGTGTAAACATCAGGCAACTCAATATAGATGTTACCATTGAGTGCAGCTACCTCTAGTCCTGAGATGACGTGACTGTTGACAAAGCTTTCTTTATTCATTGTTTTCATCAGGAATTTAGTGTTCCTTCCTCTCACCTTTAGCTTCCTCATCAGTTGCTCAGAGCAGAAAGTAGATGAGCTGCCGGGATCTAGAAATGCATAGGTCTTTAGAATTGTGCTGCCTTTCTTTGCCTTGATCTTTACAGGAACAATTGACAAGACGCAATCCTGTGCTCCGGCTCCTATATGGCCACATGTCTTGGGAGTAGTGGCTTGACTCATCCATGTTGTTTCTTGCTGTGTGTCCTTTGATTTATTTCCATTCCTTTGCATGGATATGGAGAATGCTAGGATGTTTCAGGTTACACAACTTACAAGACAGCCGACTGTGACAATCTTTACTCATGTGTCCAACTGATAGACATCCAAAACAAGCACCTTTCTTTTTTAGGAAATCAATTTTATCCCGATGCTGCTTATTTTCCATCTTGGGGCACACTTCCAATCTGTGGCCCTCTTCACACAGCAGACAAGGTCCCTTTGTTGACTTATCAGGTAAGTATTTCTCCTTTTGAGTTTCAGAGATAACAGCTGCCACAGATGTAGCGAAACTGCTTCCTTTCTCCTTTATGACATGTAGCTTATGTCCTCCATAGCGTTACAGCAGACGCGTAGGAATAGTGAAAATGCTTGTAAGGCTTTGATGTCCTCTGACTTCAGTGGTGCCCATCCAAGTGCTTTTTCCATATATGCAGTGGCTATTTTTTGCTCATTTCCAAAGCATTCTTCTAAAAGCATTCCTGCTCTTTGATACCCCCTGTCAGATGGCATGTGTTGACAGCTCTTGACCAGCTCTCTAGGTTGCCCTCGAGTGTACTGCTCCAGGTAGTATAAGCAGTGCTAGCAGCTTTTCCTTCCACTCCATTTTCAAAAGCTCTGACAAATAAGTTGTACTCAAGAGGGTTTCCATCAAACACTGGTATGTCCCTTGGGGGTAATGATAATGAAGACTGCTGTTGCACTAGTAATGCTGTGATGTCGTTTTGCTTTTGCATGATGGTGAAAATATTGCCTTGGTCCGGTTCCTCACTGTTTTGGTTTGATTGCTGTGATGGCTGTGCAGTTGGATATGACTGACGAGATCTTTGAGGCATTCTGCCTTGGTCCTCATCGACTTGGATACATTGCTGTTGTGTATATGCACTGGGATATGACTGCAAAGACCTTTGAGGCATGCTTGGGATGTGATTTGAAGCATACGTTTTTGATCTGGTTCCTTGTGAAATGGTTTCTTTGCGCCGTGCCCCTGTTCCACTTGGCATTGTAGCTGCAGTATTGAACTGGTTGTATGGATTTTGATGTGATTGAGTGGGTTTTGTAGATTTACTGCCTCATGTTGGTGGATGATTGTATTGACAGCTTGGCTCCAATAATTGTGCTTTCATTGACATAGCAGTTTTACTGCCTCCTGTTGGTGGATGATTGTATTGACAACTTGAAGTTTGTGGAACAAATGGCACAGCAGCAGAGGGTTTGAGAGCAGACTTGTGTTTTGACACATATGAATTTGTTCCATTTGTGACTCCTATGTCAGACCCTCTGTTTCTGAGTACTGTGACTTTTGCTGTCTGCGCAGCAATCTGACTTTGCACTTCAAGCAATTCCCTTTTCTTCCTAATTTGAGCCTCTTGAGCTTCCAGCTCATGCTTTTCCTTGAGAGCAGCCTCCAAAGCCAGGAGCGCAGCCCTTTCAGCCTCTGCCTTGATACGTGCAGAGCACGTTGTTGACCTTGAGGACCTAGAATGGCCAGAGCTTCCACCTGACACATTTGTTTTGTCACCAATGTTAGAAATACTGTCATTTTGCCCAATATTATCCAGCTCCTCATTTGCATGTAACACATCATCGATTTCATCATCCACAACCTGTATGCATTTCTCCCTGTTTGCATGGACCCATTTTTCCATTTTGTGTATTACTCCTTTAACATTGTGCATTTGATTTTGAAACCATTCCGTTTGTTTAACCATTTCATCCTCAGGCAACAAAGGTTTTAATGACTCATGCAACCTTGTAGTTTCCCCAGACAGTTTCCACAACATTTCATGATTTGCATGTCAGAAACATTTCCATCTGAAATCATCATTTGTTCCAATTCCTTTGCCATTTTACACAATTGCTTTATCCCAGAATTCCTGTCCTTTTGCATAGATAATATATTTGCTTCCGCTGCTTTATATGTGAGTTTAGCTGTCCATTTACCAAGCCCATCCTCCTTTTCAGTTTGATTGACAGCAGCGTTCGCTTTGTTTAGAATTACTTTATGGGATTTGCCTGTACCCCGTTGCGTGAAGGCCACTCTCCTCCGCAACCTTTTATTCATTCATAAATACTCCTACCGTGACTTTGATGTTTGGTCCGTCCCCGTTCCTCTTGCGAGTGCGTAACGTGGATTTAAGTCGGGAAAAGTCAATGAATACAGCGCTGTCCTCCTGTGTCCATCCGTCTTTGGAAGCAAGTTTTTCAACAAATGTAAAGGCAACCGAACAACAAATATTTTCCAGTGAGGGATATGGTGTGAAGCTTTTCCAGACGCGTGGTGTTGACAGCAAATCAGGTCTTCTCTTTGAGTTCATTTAAGATGTTTATTTGGATTGCAGGATGATGACAGCGAAACAAGAGCCGGGTGTTTAACTGATAACTAAACAACTAACTGTGATAAAGAAATAAACAGAAATTAACTCAAAACAAACAGAAAATAAGCGAAAACACGCACGGTTGAAAAACTGTATGGCTTCCCTCTGGTGATTCCCAATCCCTAATGCTGTGCACCTGTGTCCTCCCCAAATAGTAGGCTATACCCTGAAATTGGCTGAGTCCCCGCCTATGCCCAGGTCAATTCAGTCGTATCACAGCACCTTCATATACAAATATTAAAATACATCAAATTGGCTGCAACAAGGCGTGTCACGGCAGACGGTGCGGGACACACCAACCTGACTACGGCGCCGCGAATGCCCGACAGCCTCTGACGGCCTCTGACTCCCAAAATCGGGTTGGTGTGTCAGGGCCTTAAGACCCACCGAGATCAGATATCCTAGTTTATCAGCCTTCGAGCCTACATTATGTTGTGATAAGTGGTCATTTTACGTATTATGTATTCTAGTGCACACATTAAGTTCACATATGCAAATCAGGCCATGTGTTTTGTAGCTATAATCATCACCATGGAAATACAACAATAACAAGGAATTCATATTAATATTACCAAGTTACACAGAAATAGATAAAACACATGAGAACAAAGACCACATAGATAAACGCATAAACGTTAAGTTAGAAATGAAAACATATTAACAACAGTGTGGAAAAGTATGAATATATGTGTTTCTAGTTCTCAACGTAGCCTATGTGAGTACCCTCGTCATTCGGTGTCGCTGTATCGAAATGTAACCAAGTAAACAGTCAAATTTGATCTGGATAAGTGCGGCAAAGTGCAGAATACCGTTTTGATAAGGGATACATGTGTGTAGTCTTTAATATTAAACATGATCGCTGGTTGATAGCCACAGAACTCGTATCACAGTTTAATCTGAGCGGATCACTGTTTACCACAGCTCTCCACGCTGCGTGTAAACAACTCAGACAGAATGTATGTTTCACTAACAGACGGTATGAAAGTATAAACGGGTCTCAAATGAACTCGACATTATATTAATAACGATATATGATACAAATATAAGACTGACAACAAGAACAAGCCACAGAAGTCGTATCACAGTTTATCCTGGGCGGAGCTCTCCACAGCTGAAGACTTCTCCACGCTGCTTTCAAACTGTGAGTAAACAACGTGTGCTTCACTTGGAGGCTGTCTGAAGGTGTACACAGGTCTCAGATGGACTTGGTATCACATTAAGAACGATATTCAATAATAAGTATGGCAATAATAGCTGGTTTAAATGATTTATTGGAGTTCGCAATGTTTTGAACAGACATCCCCAGTCAACTCGTTTTTCTTTTTGTAGTCCCCGCTGTTCGCGTCCGGATATCTCCATCGTAACCACAACCTCACACACTGGTACTGAATGTGCATCAAAGTGTTCCTACCGAGCCAAATATACCAAAAGATTTATGTAAACGACAGAAGAAGCGATCGAAAATCACCCCAGTTGATCGGGAAACCAGTTAACGAGGGAACCAGTTAATCCGGAACACCGGCAGCGTGTGGAGCTCAGCGGCCGGGCCGCCAGCTGTCAGGTCGATGGGAACGACGCCGGTGTTGCAGTATAACTTGAGTCATGACAACTGGCGACATTCTATTATTTTCGTCATAGGAATCCGGGGCGTGTACATTGAGGACCCATTGTTGACTTACCATGTCGATCGCCTCGTTTGTTGTTTACGTTCATCTTTTGCTATATCTGCCTTCCTAAGATCACTTTGATGCACATTCAGTACTCGTATGTGAGGTTGTGGGTGAGAGGTGGATATCGTGATGCTTACAGGGAGGTATCGAACATTACAAAGTATAGGTGACTGTGTGGATGCCTGTTCAAAATATTGCAAACTTGAATAAATCATTTAAATTATATATTTGTGTCCGACTTTCATTTGTACATCGTTCTTAATGTGATGTATAGTAGCTCTGATAGCTGTCCATACCTTCAGACAGCCTAAAAGTAAAACACAAGTCGTTTATTCACAGCCCGAACGCTCATCGACATGACTGGATCACTCATGACAAGTTGTGATCAGCTCCGATTAAATTGTGATATAAATGCTGTAGCTATTCTCCAGGGAGCACGTTTTTTTAATGAAATACCTGTATCCCTCTCATCACAACAAGACTCTACACTGTGCAGGAAAAACAATTACATACATGAAAATAACCTTGATGCATGGGAATGAAACACACACACTATCTTCCGTGGCTATACTGATATGTCACAGTAACGGTCAACCACAGAAACGTAAGTCCAGCGGGGCACACGGTGATTGCACAATTACAAATATGATTATGATCTGCTCAGTTAATTTAGCTGATTCAATTATATTTAGTTATATTCTTTATTATTCAATTCAAAGTATGTTCAAACAAATGTAAACCAAAAAATCATCCTCATTAATGAAGTTATAAATAAGAGTTACTTTACCATTAAAGCCCAATGTGACATATATGTCACATTTCAGATATTTGACACTAGGGGTTACTTGTCAGAAATGTGTTCTCGGTGGTCTATTTAGTCTAAATGACGTTCCCATTAATTTCCCCAAAAGTAGAAATGGGTCCGGGTTCTTATGGGTTAAACGTATAGGCTTAAGGCATAATAGAACTACTGTATTATATGTATTCAACGTGTGCCCCGCTGGACTTACGTTTCTGTGGTTGACCGTTACTGTGACATATCAGTATAGCCACGGAAGATAGTTTGTGTGTTTCATTCCCATGCATCAAGGTTATTTTCATGTATGTAATTGTTTTTCCTGCACAGTGTAGAGTCTTGTTGTGATGAGAGGGATACAGGTATTTCATTAAAAAAACGTGCTCCCTGGAGAATAGGTACAGAATTGATATCACAATTTAATCGGAGCTGATCACAACTTGTCATGAGTGATCCAGTCATCTCGATGAGCGTTCGGGCTGTGAATAAACAACTTGTGTTTTACTTTTAGGCTGTCTGATATGGGCTCAGAATAGTCTCATAATACACACATGCACACAGAAGGATTCACACTTGTATTTCATGATCCGCAAAATGATTCACACTTGTATTTCCGGATCCACACACAATGCACACACAAATGTGTTCCGTTTCATATACATGTAAATAAAATCCAAATACAGAAAAAAGTTTTACATATGTATTTTTGATCCTCACATATTTGTTTTCCGTTTAAATCCCCTGAACCTGCAAACACAACCCGCTCTGTGCACGGATCGCTGTGCATTCGTGTGTGGGTTTTTTGAGACTCCCCTGACGGTCAGCCGATTCGTACTTGTAATTTTTTCTATCTATAGCCAATCAGATGTCTCCTCAATTCTAAGCCAATCACATGAGTGCGCCCCCACGAGGGTAGATTTCTTGCGTTCATGATGTAGCGCTTCATGTATGCATTTTGCGCTGCCCGGAGCTGACTGCTCCATGGAGCCTTTCTGCAGGCGCTAATCTCAGGACATCTCCACTCTCAGTACAGCGCCACTTTCCGAACAGGAAATGCACGCAAATACAAGCCTTTATATGATTAAGGCACCGCGCCACTTTCCGAACCATTGATGAATGCTTGTGTACACAAAAACGGCAGGCAAAACCGTTTGAAATGTGTGTTTCCTGTATGGCGAATACAGCTGCTTTATTTATGTCTGTATGAAGTTGTTGTGAGTGTGGAGGGAGCAGCTACAGGTTAGCTTAGCCTAATCGATCTAATCGATCACTACGAAGCCAGTGCTAGACCTGTTAACGGGGGGAGCCCCGCCGGTCATTATCGGCTCTTAATAGTTTGATCGGTGCTCTCTATAAAGGCCGATCAGGAGAGCTGGATCTGATCGATATGGACATAAACGCGAGTGAAGTGTAACCGGACGCGAGAGAGAGATCAGATCAGCTGCTGAGTCTGATGGAGACACGCTGCTCTGCATGATGACCTCATGCTCCGCCCTCTGTTTAGCGAGCTGACCGGACTGCGCAAAATGCGTATATGAAGCGCTACGTCATGAACGCAATAAATCATACCCTCGTGGGGGCGCGCTCACGTGATTGGCTTAGAATGAAGGAGACATCTGATTGGCTATAGATAGAAAAAATTACAAGTACGAATCGGGTGACCGTCAGGGGAGTCTCAAAAAACCCACACACGAATGCACAGC